>NC_056739.1:164270680-164376067 GCF_019279795.1 Protopterus annectens
TACATTTATGGCAAGTGTACACAACTGTACTATGTTCTTCGTGTTTCACTGTTGCAGTCATCACATTTGGGTTGATTCCCAAAGCTAAGGAATGGAGGAGGAAGTTAAAGAGCATCAGGGCCAACTATTAAGCCCTGCAAGACTGCAGTGGCAAATCCAGCTCTGGATTTAGAAAAGATAGGTATGTGGTAATGCTTGGTGAAGGTATGTACAGAGCTCCAGGTAGCAGCTTCTAGGATGTCCCTGGTAGAGACTCCTCTGAGAAATGCCGCAGAGGTAGATGCAGCCTTGGTGGAATGTGATCTTATCCCCAGTGGGGTAGGTTTTCCATGGTGCTTGTAGCATAAATGAATGCAATGGGCTATCCATTTGGAAATGGTTTGCTTTGAAATGGCCTTCCCCCTCTGCCCCTGCAGCAAAGCCAACTAGCAGCTGTTCAGAATTTCTGAGTGTCTTAGTCCTGTCCAAATAAAATCTAAGTTGTCTGTGAACGTCCAGAGAGTGCAGTATTCACTCCTCTTTGTTTTGTGGATTAGGGAAAAAAGTAGGCAGATGAATTGACTGATTTAGGGCCACACTAGACACCACCATGGGCATAAAGGAAGGAATAGTCTTGAGGGAAGCTCTGTCCGCATGGAAGATAAGGAAGAGTTCCACAGCCATGAGGGCTTGTAATTCAGACTCTCTTCTTGCTGAAGTGATGGCTAGAAGGAAGGCTGTTTTCCAAGAAAGGAATTTCAACTCTGCTGTTGCAGCTGGCTCAAAGGGGGGAAGAGTGAGCTTTTCCAATACAAAGTTAAGGTCCCAGTCTGGAGTGGGGGGGGGGGTCTTAAATTTTTGGCCCCTCTAAGGAATTGTTTTAGCAAGGGGTGAGAGAAAAGGGGGGTGGCTCAGTACTGTAATGTGCTGAAATGGCAGAGGCATGAATTTTAATTGACGAGAGGGATAGGCCCTTGTGGAGCATTTCTGTTAAGTACTGTAGAATATGAGGTAAGCTGGGCACCGTTGTGCCCATTCCTTGAGCCTGGCTCCAGGAACAGTATCTTTTCCATTTTTCAGTATAGGATTTTCTAGTACTAGGCTTCCTTGCCTCCAGAATGACATCCAGCACCTCCTTACTGAGGGATGCTAGAGGAGAGCTCAAGGAATTAGCCAGGCTGCAAGGTTCAGGGGTTTGAAGCAGAGGGTGCAGAATCTAGCCCGCCTGCTGGGACAGCAGGCAAGGGGTCTGAGGCAGGTGTGATGGTTGTAGCAGTGTCATACTGCGCAAGAGGGGGTACCAGTGCTGGCGTGGCTAGTCTGGTGCAATAAGTATTGTCCTTGGCTTGTCCTGTTTGATCTTTACTAGAACCTTCGAGAAGAGAGGCAGAGAGGGAAAGACAAACTAATAGCCTTTTCCAAGTAAAGGACAGGGCATCCACTTTCCAAGCTTGACTGTGGGGAGTTCCTTGTGCAGAATATGTTCAATTGGTAGTTCTGAGGGGAGGCAAACAGGTCTACCTCTGGAGTCCCCCCATTTGTTCAAGAGGTTGAATATTTTGGGTTCTAGTTTCCATTCGTGTGGGTCCATAACATTTCTGCTTAAGTTGTCTTCCAGTGAATTTAGTTTGCCTGGCAGGAACTGTGCTTGTAGGTGTACTTGGTAGCTCAAGGCTGTGTTCCACAGAGCCATGGCTAGTCTGCAGAGAGGGTACGAGTGGGTTCCCCCCTACTTGTTTATGTACCACATAACTGTGGTGTTGTCTGTCTTTACCAATAGTTGTCCTGGAAGAATATGGTCTTTGAAGGCTGTCAGAGCACTCTGTACAGCTAACATTTCTTTTTGACTGATATGCAGGTGCATCTGTCTCGGGTTCCATTTGCCCTGAATGCACTGCCCTGCCATGTGAGCCCCCCCATGCATAGTCTGATGCGTCTGTTAGGATTTGGGAGGCAGGGGGTAGAGTGAAAGCGAGTCCCTTGTGGTAGCAGGCCTCCGCCCACCAAAGGAACTCTCTCTTCATACAAGGAATGATAGAAATCATTGTTTCCGGGTCCTGAGAATGTTGATACCATTGGAATTTCCTCATATGCAGTCTTGCATATGGAATTAGTAGAATGCAAGAGGCCATGAACCCCAGAGCTTGCAGTATTTTCCTTGCAGATAGCTGGGGTTTTGTGGCCAATAGTTTGAAGTAGGTTGTCAAATAAACTTGTTTCTCCAGAGTGAGGAATGCCATCTGGGAAGTTGTGTTCAAGCTTGCTCCCAGGAATACAACTTGTTGGCAGGGTACTAGGTGAGATTTCTTTTCGTTGAGGTTTACCCCAGTGAGGTTAGAAGTTTCTTTATGAATGCCAGGTGTTGTAATAGCAAGTCCTGGCTTTCTGCCTGAATCAGACAATCGCCCAAGTATGGGTAAATTTGAATATTTATCTGCCTGCAAAATGCAATGGCTGGAGTTAGACACTTTGTGAACACTCTGGGTGCAGTAGACAAGCCAAAGGGAGGTGCAGAGAACTGAAAGTGCATGGAGCCGGCCCTGAAACGTAGGTATTGTCTCTGCAGGATCCTCTTATTGGGATGTGCAGGTAAGCTTCCTTTAAAGTCGAGGGTTGCCAGCCAGGCATGGATGGAAATGATGGCGTTGGTTCAATATGAATGTCTGTAGGCCTAAATACACCCTCAGAAGCCAGTGCCTGCACAGCGGCTCCAGACCCATCCAAGGTAGAGACATCCGCAGGTTCCACAGTCGAAGAAGCATCTCGCGGCATACCAGACTCCAAATGGGTCTCAGTAGAGGCCTACGAATCTGAAGTAGCGGGTAGCAGGGTCTGTGAAAGCGCCTCACTGAGTACCGGGAGACTGACGACTAGCTTAACGGAAGCATCATTGGCAGTTTTGGACCTATGCGGTCCGTCTCTGTCCTTACATTTTTTCGGAAGATCAGTAGTCGGATGGCTTAACGAAGCCATTTCGGAGTACGTAGATCAAGTACGAAAGTAACTGGCTGCAAAAAATGGCCCGACGACGAATAGTTAGGGCATTGAACAAGGTACAAAACCGACAGTGAGGGACTTCGTGGTCTGGGCCTAAAAAGGGGATGCAGTAAGAATGAAAATGTCTATGAGGTATTTGCTTTCCACAGGTAAGACAAACTTTTACTGACATCGGTTGGAGCAAGAAAAAGGATCCCTAACGGGGTACTTATCTTTTTTGAAGACTTCGGGTCTGAAACTCGAAAACGAAAATTTCAGGAGACGGCCGACCTACACTTGCAAACTGCTTCTGCTTTGGGCACTGCACGGCAAGAAAGACTGATGTAATGGCATCGGCTGCATGTTTTATACCCCTGACGTCAGGGAAAAAGTGACAGCATCTGACGCAGAAATCCTAAGACTCTGGTATTCAGGCCGGCTAAGGGCTACCTGCAGGCAGATAACCCAAATGTGATGACTGCAACAGTGAAACACGAAGAACATCGACAGAGAGAAGCATGAAGGGATCAACTACTCTCAGGATCTTCAAAAGTAGCTGTTCATGCATACACCTGTGGGAGTACGGATGGACTATTGGAATGAGTGGTGGAAAATGCAATTTAAGAAAGCATTCAACTTCTAGTGTTCAACTTTTAAGCACTTTACAAAACCTAGGCTCAGACCTATTGATATGATACCCAAAGCATTACATAAAACAGCAATAAATAAGTTATGCCCTTGACTCACATCAGTCAAGTTAAACATGTTTACTGACTGCAAAAATGGAACTAGAATTATCACAAGAATAAAAAAAAACAGTCTATAATCAAAAGCCAAACAAACACAAAATGCTGAGTTTTTCCTGGCAACAGCTGTGAAACCACACTCTCCAGTTCTCTTGAGTTCTTCAAGATGCAAAAACTCCTAAGTTAAAAGTCCAACTCTGGACACAGTTTTAACAAATTAAAGTCAAATTGATGATGCAGGAAATTAAACTGTATAATCCAAGCAACTAATGGGTTAAGTATAACCATACAACTCTAAGCATCTTGAACAGCAAAAAATTGAGTCAGGAATTTTTAACCATGAACAAACATGGTGAAAAGCTTATTTTTTTGTAATAATATAGCAGATAAAGACTGCAGCTGAAGTGCAGAGACTAAGCACTACCACTAATATCACAAGAGCAGCTGCTGGTGGTCACTCCTGTCACTGTAGAATTTAGTAGTATTCATAAGGACATGCTACATTTGAAGAAAGGTTGAAACAGAAGGCAATGATGGAAGAGAAGCAGAATGTTAAATGTAGTTAAATGTTAGAAAAGACAGGCATACTGCCAACTTTTGACATCAAACAAATGTTAAATCCTCTAACTTGAGCCTCACATGAAATACTGACGTTATGCTGTCAAAGTGAGTGAGTGTGAATAATGAGAACAGACAAAGAGAAAGAAAGGTTCCAAGGTGGTTACACACCGAGCAGCAGGTTGCTTAGAAGCTTTAACAGTGCGAAAACTTAGAATTAGATAAATAAAAACAGCCAGTAAAAGTTATCAGCTACTAGCAAACAATACAGTGCTTAGTTGAAAGCAAAGAAACGGAGAAGACAAAAGAAAATCAACCAGAAAAGAAGAAAAAGCACTGTCTGAGAATAATCTTGCAATTGTTAAACAAAATACAGTTCAAGTTTCAGCTTTTGAAATGGCTTCCAGTAATTCAGAGGAAACTATAAATGAAATGTACTCAGAAGTGTTTAAAAATAAGACAGCGGAGAAATACAAAATCAAGCAACAAAAGCTTTAAGCAGCTACTCAGATGAACTGTTAAAAACTGCAGAAATCTGTGTATGAAATGAAGGACTGGCTGAACATAAGGCTTTTCAAAAATTATTTCAAAAAACAGTAGTTAGACAAGACAGAACAAAGAAAACATTAGATTTTCCTGTTATACCAGAGAAAATGTAAGGAAAATAATGCATTAATTTTATAAAAGTTCAGATAAGCAAATGTACTGCTGTTCCACGCCAAGATTTAAATGCTAGGACACATCATGTGTATGCTCCAAATCTGCCCATGGTAAAGCAGCAAACACCTATACTAGTAAAGATGCAGTCATACTAGCACTAACAACTGCTGGTGACAAAACTGGCAGAAGCAAAAGTATTAAACGCTGGGGACAAGACAGTGTTTATGGAAAATTTGCTGTACTGCAGGCAGAAGAGAAGCAGGTTTAACCAGACAATCAGGATGTCAATAAGCAGGTGCAAGATTTGAGTTACTATATCCAGCTGTTTATGGAAGAAATAAAGTTTAGCCAACAGAGAGGTCTTCAAGCAAAGCTCATGGGCATCCCTTTTTACCCATAATGCACCCCTCTAGCTTCCTCAGATCTTGTTTGCCCGAAGTACTCTTACAAAGGTAAGGCAGGAATCTTATATATATAAAAAAAATACCTGTACATATTAAACATACAGAGAATAAGTTCCGGATATGTATCTACAGTACCCAACAATGCCACTCGGTCTCCCAGGAGTATAGGCGGAGGGTTGTGAGAATAAAGGACGAGATGGACAACACACATGGAACGTTATGGTAAGTACATAATTTCTTTACGTGATGATTTCAATCTCACCTTTATTCTCACTGATGGGACTGCGTCCCTAGCAACCTGACACTTGGGAGAATATACCTCAGAATGGTTTACCGACATAATGTTGAATTTCATAATGTCTAATAGTTATTTGGTTGAAAAATATCATCTCAACCCAAAACATTGAATTATCAAAATATCTACAATCATTTCATTAAAAAAGCAATGAGATCAACCCTACTATTTTGCAGGGGGGCTGCGCCCCCTACACCCACCCTACTTAAATATATCAACTCCGAGATTGCACTACAGTGCAGAAATGGTCAAATTTGATACTTTCAACATTGTATGTTTAGACTAATTTTATTTCAGCATTTTGATCATTTAATATAGTGTGTTCAACCAATTCAGTTTCAACCATTTAGCAGTCAACATTATGTCGGTAAACCCCTCAGAACCATAGAACTGAAAGATGCTCTATTCCTAGAGGCCAAATCCACTTTGTAATGAGTGATAAAGGTATGAGGCTTTGCCCAAGTTGCCGCAGCACAGATATCCAATAGTAGTCTAGCTTGGAAGGGTGCAGATGTAGCTACACATTTTGTGGAATGAGCTTTAAGCTTATCTGGAAGTGTTTTAATCTTCGAATTATAAATGAAGGATATACAAATTTTAACCCATTTAGATAAGGTAACTTTTGTGACTGGGAGACCTTTTTTAATGTCAGAGTAAGAGATAAAGAGTTGGTCCTATTTTCTGATTTCAGAAGTTCTACACAAGTAGAAATGTAACTGCCTATGCATCTAGGAGCTGTAAGGAATATTCTCCTCTATTATGAAAGTTAGGAAAAACTGGCAGGCCTATTGACTGATTGAGGTTACTATCGGAGACAACTTTTGGTAGAAATGAAGGGTTAGTGTGTAAAGAAACTCTGTCTTTATGAAAGACAAAGTATGGGGGTTTAGCAGATAAAGCTTGTAATTCAGACACTCTACTGATTGAAGTAATAGCCACTAAAGAGAGTGTTTTCCAGGAGAGGTACTTCAACTCACATGTAGCTGATGGTTCAAAGGGAGGATAGATAACGTTAGATAAGATAAAATTAAAATCCCAAGGGAGTGTTGGACTTCTACAACGGGGTCTTAACACAGTGGTTCCTTTTAAAAACGCTTTACAGAGTCTATTGTGACATGATTGCAGAACCACTTTGTCCTATATGAAAATTGGAAATTGCTGCCAACTGAACCCTATAGTTGCTGCAGCAGCTCTGTCATTGAAGAGGTTTGTCAGATATCCTAGGATAGAATGTATGGGCGCAGAAAATGGGTCTGATTCTCACTGGCCCATGTAACAAATCTCCTCCATTTACTCTGGTACAATTTTTCGTGTAGATGTCTTATGGGAAGATAATAAAATATGTTTGACTGGAGAGGAAAGAGATGGAAACCTGTCGATCAGGGCAAACGGAACAGCCAAGCTGTTAGTTTGGGACTTTCTAGGTCTAGGTGAGCCATTCTTGATGGGTGAAATCAGTAGGTCTGGAGCAGGGTCCAGAATCCATGGCTTATCCCAAAGGTGAGGCTGTAAGAAAGGGAAAACAGACTTGAGGCCAACAGGGGTAATTAGAATTATTGTTGTCTTCAACAAACTTGCTTTCTGCAAAAATGTTATCAGAGGGATTGGTGAAAAGGCATAAAGAAGTCCCAGAGATCAATTTTGAACAACTGCATCCCTCAGTAACTGGATCAGGGCAAAGGAGTTGCTGCATTTGGAATTGGCGGGTGATGTAAAGAGGTCGGCAGTAAGGCTGGTCCCACTTCCGGACGATTTGTTCCGTTATCTTCTGGTTGAGGGAACCACTTGTGAGGCCATAAAATGGCTCTGCTCAATTTGTCCACAATCACGTTGGATTTCCCCAGGATGTGCGTTGCTATCAGAAAATGGTTGCAGGCGATAGCCCATTGCCAGACCCTCGTAGCTTCTTGACAAAGGGGGGCAAGATCTGTTTCCTCTCTGTTTATGTACCAGACAATGGACATATTGTCCGACTGGATTGCTATCATTCCTAGAGGGAATGTCTTGAAGTACTTGCAACACCAAAAAGCACCACCCTCATCTCCATGTGCAAATGCGCCTCGTGTTCCTGCCAGGTGCCTTGGACTGTCTTCCCTAGATAATGCTCCCCCGCACCCTTTCTGGGAAGCATCTGTGGTCACAGTGGCCTGGAGTTGCGGAGGCGTGAAAGGACAGCCTAGAGATACTAATGGAGAGTAAATCCACCATTGGAGATTCTTCTTGCAGGAGTTTGTTAGCAAGATTTTGTGTGACACTGGAAGTTCCAAGATTAACCACTGAGTGGAAAGTGGCCACTGTAGTATCTCATATGAAGGTAAGCTAGAGGAACGAGGACAATTGCAGCAGCCATTTTGCCTAGCACTTGAAGGACCAGTCTTGTAGACGGTCACGTCTTCCTGATTAATAATCTTATATGATGTCAAAGATAGTTTACCCTGTCTTTTAGAAGCCTTGCTACCATTGTAGTTGTGTCCAATTCTGCTCCTATGAAACTTAAGTTCTGACATGGCTCTAGAGCAGACTTTCGTAGTTTACAGTAATACCTAGTTAGGAACACAGCTGAAGGGTGTAATCCCTGGCTTGTAGCAGAAGATGCCTGGTTGGGGAGGTTATGAGCCAGTCAATCCAGACATGGTAACACCCAGAATGCTAGGCATCTCAGGTGAGCTCCCACTACTGCCATACACTTTGTGAACACTCTGGGGGCTGTAGCGAGTCCAAAGGGCAGAGCCCAAAACTGGAAGTGACTGACTCCTAACTGGAAGTGCAGGTACCTCCTGGATCACCTTTCCATTTTGATGTGGTAGTATGCATCCTGGAGGTCTACAGAGCATGAGCACATCTAATCATCTTTTCCTAGGAACGAAGTATTGACTGCAGTGTTACCATCTGGAACTTGGTCTTTTTTGACAGATTTGTTCAGATTGCGGAGGTCCAAGATGCGTCTCCAGTCCCGTTTTGTTTGGCACTAAAAAGAATCTTGAGTAAGTTCTGGATATTCTCTGGTCTGGGGGGACTTCTGGGATGACTCTTAGCAACTTTGGATTTCTAATGTTGCTAGTTCCTTCTGACTGGGTGGAACGTGGGGAAAGAGAAGGGAATGACATATCCTCTGGATATTATGTCCTGCACCCATTTGTCTCATCTTTTTCCAGGATTCATGGTGCAGTGACAATTGACCCCCGACTGCCTCCGGAGGTGAGTAATCTTTCAGGAGTACTGGAAGGGTCTGCCAAAGAAAGATTCTCTGGAGCCCTGATTCCGCAGGCCTACTCTGCCTCAAGGGGTGGCATCTTCCATTATTGTTCCCCCCCTCTGCCTCTGGGGGAACTTTCACCTTGTGTGTCCTGGAAGGACCTTTGTGATTTTCTGAACCACATTTTCCCACTACCCCTCTGACCTTTAGGAAAGGATCTGGTAGACGTGGAAAATGCACTCCCATGGCAGACAAGGTCTTTCCCTCTTGTTCACAACTGGTGAGCGTCTCTAACTTTAGGCCCAAAAAAGAGAGGGGCCATCGAAGGGGGTGTTCATAAAGGAAGAGTTGAAGGGCTCTGCGAAATCACAAAGGTGCATCCAGGCCTGTCTCCTAAGAGAAATACCTGAACTCGCTGCTCTGCTTGCTCCATCTGTTGCATATAAAGTGAGTCTCATGAACGAGTTTACGACAGAATTAAGGTTGGCGAGCTGAGCGTTGACTTTATCTGCCACCACCTCAGCTACAAGCTCCTTGGAGGGAGTCTGTAAGTTCCTTTAACAGATCCCTCTGTAGTCTAGTGAAGGTAGCTCAGTGACCGCAAGGAAAAAGTCACTGATGAAAAGATGCACTTCCTGTACTTATCCATGGTCCTACAATCCTTATTAGGAGGATGGACAGAGGAACTGGTCTCGGACAGTTCTTTTTTTGGCGGCTGCCGCCATGACCATTGCATCCACTGCCACACATTTTGTCAAAAAGGGTTTGCCCAATGGGGCTGTGATTTATTTGACCTCCTAGGAGTATGTTCTATAGAGTCTGGGGTCTCCCAAGCCTTCCAGTAAGCTCATAGGAAGATGCGGTCACCTAAGAGGTTGAAGGGCGAGACCCAAAGGCCTTCAGGTACACAGACTCCTCGGCCAAAGGGGTTGTGGACTGCCAAGTCACCCCCCTGCTTCATCGAGATCAGTGTCAGAAGTGACCTCCTATTAAAACAGTGGGATGAAGCCTGGTCTCACCATCACAAAAACAAAAATAGTAACAATTATGCAACCTACCAACAGCTAAGAAATCGGGCCAAAAAACTAATTAGTAAGGACAAAGATTTACTTCCAATCATGTCGACAAAAATTCTAAAACAATCCTCAAAAATTCTGGCACTCAACCTCCTCTTAAACCCAGGAAAGCTAACCCCCAACTACTGACTGTATAGCTACACATTTCAATACCCACTTTATCACCTCCATCACCCTCATTGCTAAAAAAAAAAAAAATCTCAATTCCACACTTTCCTTACCACTTTCTCTCTCAAACCAGTCTCAACTAATTATATACCAAACCTCCTAACCAAAATAAAACCATGTACTCCTGCTGCAGAACAGTTACCTGGTGAATTTCTTAAACTTGCAGTTAAATCTATCACCTAATCCTATATCTATTCTTATTAACCACTCTCTCCCTAAACAGTATGTCCCCCCCTACTTTGGAAAATGTCTCATGCCATACCCTTTCACAAAGGAGGCCCCTCTACCGACCTTTCTAACTATAGGCCCATAGCTATACTTTCTCCACTTGCCAAAATCTTAGAAAAATGCCTACATAAGCAAACTCTAGACCACCTTCTAACACACAACCTTCTATCTTTACTCAGCATGGCTTCCACCCCAAACATAGTACTAACACTGCCCTATTAAGTTCCACCAATACTGTAAACCACCTCAAAAACAATAACCATACTGTCTCTGCCACCTTCCTCGATATGTCAAAAGCTTTTGACACTGTATCCCATCAAATACTCCTAAACAAACTTGCCTCTCTCAATTTCAGCTTCAATACACTTCAATGGTTCCGCAGCTACCTCTCCAGCCGCAAACAAGTAATCTTATGGGAAGATAAACTATCACCCCTTTTGCCCATCACTGTTGGTGTCCCACAAGGCTCTATCTTAGGCCCACTTCTCTATCTTTACCAATGATCTCTATACTGCAGCATCACCTGCCTCTATCATACAATATGCTGATGATGCTTCCCTTATTTGCTCTGCCCCTCCATAAATGAACTCCAAGTCTCAGACTGCCCTTAAAATTGAAAAATGGGTCCCCTTCAAAACATCTAAAACCCATAACATCTAATTTCATAACACTGAGACCAGAACATCTATAACCCAAAACATCTAAAATCCATAACATCGAATTTCATAACACTGAGACCAGAACCTCTAAAACCCACAACCTCTAAAACCCATAACCTCTAAAACCCATAACATCGAATTTCATAACATCTAACACTACAAATCACATGAAAATAACACCCCCTCCACATATAATGACATAAAACTACTAAACACACTTTTTACTACGTTTCTGCAGGGGGGCCTGATACAGTGGGGTTAGGAAATTAACTTTTTCCCACTGTAATACGATCTTGGAGTTGGTATATTTAATTTACAGGGGAGGGGGTTTGCCCCCCCTGCAGAAACTTAGTAAAAAAGTGTGGTAGTTCGGTGTCATTATATGTGTTATTTTCATGTGATTTGTAGTGTTAGATGTTATGAAATTCGATGTTATGGTCTCAATGTTATGAAATTATATGTTATGGGTTTTAGATGTTTTGAAGTAGACCCTTGAAAAATACTTCAGACCACCAAATGATACTAAACCCTAACAAGACCAAAGTTATATTTTCTAATCCCTCCAATAAAAACCAACAAAAGCGTCTCTGTATCTTCGCCTCTAATGGTACAAAAATAGAACCTGTCGAATATACTAAACTCCTTGGTATTACTCTAGACTGTAACCTAAAATTTGACAGACAAATTGCTTTAACAATCAAAAAAGTCCACACAAAATTAGGTGCTCTCTACAGGGTTAAACCATCTCTCTCTAACCATGCCAGAATTACTATGGTCAGAACTCACCTACTTTCCACCCTTCTCTATTGTTCACAAATATACACAAACCTTCATAAGTCCGCTCTAAATACCCTAGAAGCTTGCTATAATAAAACAGCCAAATTTGCAACAAACCTTCTGCCTAGAGCTCATCATTGTACAGTCCTCCAAAAACTAAACTAGATTGAACTCCCAAACTTACTAGCCCTAAACCAACTAATAGTAGCTCACTCCATCATTCATAACCCACACTATTGCCCTGCCTTACACCTAACCTCATACAACCCTAGTCCAACCTTACCTCACTCAGGTCTGCTGATAAAGACTTGTTCAAAGTTATCAAAACCCAAAACACTTATGGTGATTCTTTATACAGCTACGCCATAGCCAAAACTTGGAATTTCCTTCCCCAGCATTTGCTATCTATACCAAATACCCATGGCTTCAAACAATTCCTCACAAATTAATTCTGCAACCACTGGCTGTCCTCCTGTACTACCCCTGGCTTAGCAAAAACACTTCTCACCTACTCTGCTTACTACCTACATAACTCAATATTGTTTGATTCTATTGGTTTTTTTTCTGATATCCCATTTGACTTTTCTGGTTTGGTGTGTGACTTTTCAACTTGTATTAACTTGTTTTTATAATGTATTATATTTTTATGCAAACACTCATAGTAATGTTTTTAATACTGTAACTAGCATATAACCTTCCCCCTGCTTTATCTTCTGCCTCCACTATTATGCTATTCAAAAACTCACTTAAATCACATTTAATGAATTCCTGGCTATGTCCATGCATTACCTAATCTTTACGGTTTCTACCACCCCGGACAGAGTCATATCCAATTATACCTACTGTAATTTTTCTACAGTAACAGGAATTATATGTTTTGCTCAAGTTTCTAATATTTATACTAGTACATGCTAAACTTACACTAATTAATTTCTATAAGTAGTCTGTCTCTATCCGGCCGCGGTGGTGCAGCGGTTAGCGTTGTCGCCTCATAGCAAGAGGTTCTCCCATTCAAATCTCGGCTGGAGCGCCTTCTGTGTGGAGTCTGCATGTCCACCCCACGGTCAACTGATGTTAAAGACATGCAGGTAGGTGTGTGCCTTATTTGAAGGTTGGGCATCAGGCTGGCAACTCGGCACTGTAAAAATCCACTGCCAATCATGAGCGGACCGGAGTTCCGCTGTGCCAACCCCTAACCGGGAAAAGCTAAAGGCATTACTTTTTTAGTCTCTGTAGTCAGTTATAATGCTTATCTAGTGTCAATTTCTGTTTCTGTATCGAAAGTTGCATTTTTTATCTAGTATCAAATTTTGTTTTTGTATCAAAAGTTGTATTTTTATCTATTGTCAATTTTTTGCTTCTGTATAGATGATTATATTATCAAATTGGTCAACTATTTGTTTTTCTGTACTGAATGTGGAGCTTTTCTCCCTGGGCCTCCGCTATAAATGGACATGTGCCCAGATGGACTATCCCAGTAAACAAATGTAAAATAAATAAAAAAATAAATAATGAATACTGTAAACGTCCTATTTTTGGGAGCTTTTCTCCCCGGTCTCCGCTGAAAATGGGCTTGTTTTTAGCCCAGTTGGACACTATCTGGTTACCAAATGCAAATAAATAAATAAAGTGATAGACTCCTCTGGGGTGTCAAGTCACTTCCTCTTTAAAGGGAAAAAAACTATTAAGAGAAAAAAGTTAAGAAATATAAAATGAAAAACACTTAGGCCAGAGCTTGCTGGCAGAACCTCCTTGTTTGCAGAGTGGCAAACAAAATTTGGGGAAACTAGAGGGGTGCGTTATGGGTAAAGAGGGATGGCCACAAGCTTTTCTGTAGGTCTTAAGCTATTAAAATGGCTGAGACAGATCCGATAGACTGGATCCGACCCATCAGTGAGAACAAAGGCGAGATCAGCAACATCAAATCACACAATTTCCAACAAGAGTACACCGGGAACAGGCTTCAAACCTGGGACTGGACTATACGATTCACTCCAGGTCCCCAAATGAGTCTTCACACTAACCACTGCAGAGCACTGTGTCACTCACTCACTTGTAAATATTTCATATTCACACATACAAACACCCTTGGGAAAGACTGGCACAGATTTACCTGCTACGTCCTCTTTCCCAAACTACAAGGTAAGGGCTGCCACCAGTCAAATACCACAATACCCTTCAAAAGGGGTGTTCAGTTATACTGGGTAACAAATATTGACATAAATGGTAGCATGTAATCCAAGCAGTAGGGGTTTTCCGAGTGGCCCTGGTGTTATCACATTAAGCATAATCACTCTCAGGTTATTAAAAATACTTTCTAAATAACCAGTCACAATAAAAGATAGTCAAATATTTAACAAATAAAATTATTTAAAACATATACACTGAATAACTGATTCCAGTAAACCACAGAGTTTCACACACAGGAATTACTGTAGCTCCCTAACTGTCTAAAGATCAACTGTCCCCGTCTAATCTAATTAACTCAGCAAGGCAAGATGTTACTCTTACTTCTGCAAGGCAAGATAAAAATGTATGCCCACTCATGCTGTTGTCTGGTCCTTAGTGACCAGAAATAGCAACTCCTACTATTATTGCTGAAAAGCTCTGGAAAACAAACTGAGTGATAACTACGGATTTGGAAATCAACAACCACTGGACTATGGAAACAACTACAACAACAACGCAACTCTAGCTGACACAGAATGTGCAGAATTTTTTTGAAAGTCACAGAAAGCTGTTATGAGAATTCTATTCTCTCATATCAGGCTTTAAAAAATAAACAAAACAGCTGCTGTGGAGATTCTATGCCTTTTAGCCCTGGCACGCGATGACATCACATCTAAGTCAGCTGACTGGCATAACCTACATGCAGAATTCTTTTTTTTAAAGAAACTGTACATTTGGTCAACCAGAAGAAAGTACAGTTTTGTACCTACCATAAATGTAGATGTCCGATAGGTATGCATCTGCAGTCGTCACATATGGGTTGTCCTGCCTCAGGCAGCCCTTCGGTCGGCCAGATTTCAAAGTCTGGGTCCGGCGTCGGCTGATGTCGCCCTTTCCCAGACATCAGAGCGCCTAGGGTATAAAAGAGTCAGCCGACGCCATCTTCCTCAGTTTTTCTTGCCCCAGATGCCAGGTGCCCTCTAAGGAAGGCTAAATTTGGAGAAATGCAAAATATCCCAAACATGCACAGTAATAAAAAACAAATACACCATAATAGATAACCCCAGCTAGCTATAAGAGGGAGTATTACCCAAGAAGTACCACAAAGGGGAAGGAGGGAGGGAAAACCTGACTGCAGATGCATACCTATCGGACATCTACATTTATGGTAGGTACAAAACTGTACTATGTCCTTCAAGGATGCATCTGCAGTCATCACATATGGGTAGAATACCATAGCCAATCTGGGGGTGGAGGATCTATGTATAGGATGGTGTAGCTAGAATGCCCTGCAGGACTGCCGTAGCAAAGCCTGCTCTGGATCTGGAATATAAAGGTAAATTATAATGCTTGGAAAATGTATGCACGGAGCTCCATGTAGCAGCTTCTAAAATGTCCTTGGTAGCCACCCCTCTTAAGAAGGCTGTGGAGGTGGCTGTGGCTCTCGTGGAATGAGGTCTAATGTTAGCTGGCACAGTTTTTCCATGAAAGGAGTAACAAAAACGAATGCAATTCCCTATCCATTTTGAGATTGTCTGTTTGGAAATTGCTTTTCCTTGTGCACTAGCAGCATATGCTACCAACAGCTGGTCAGTTTTTCTGTAACTTTTAGTTCTGTCCAAGTAGTAGCGCAACTGTCTGTGTATGTCCAGGGTGTGCAGAAGTTTCTCCCCTTTGTTTTGTGGATTCGGAAAGAAGGTAGGCAAATGAATAGCTTGGTTTAATGAAACCCTGGACACCACCTTTGGCATAAATGTAGGATTGGTTCTCAATGAGACTCTGTCCTGATGAACAATAGTAAATGGCTGTACTGCCATGAGGGCCTGTAACTCAGATACTCTTCTTGCTGAGGTTATGGCCAGAAGGAAGGCAGTCTTCCAAGACCAGAACTGTAGCTCTGCAGATGCTGCTGGTTCAAAGGGAGGCAGTGTTAGTTTTTCCAACACAAAGTTAAGGTCCCAAGTAGGCAGTGGTGGTGTCCTTGGAGGCTTGATGTTTTTAATCCCTCTTAGAAACTGCCTTAGGAGAGGATGTGAGAAGACAGGTGGATCAGTATTGTACTCTGCTGAAATTGTTGAAGCATGAATTTTAATGGAAGAGTACGACAGACCATTGTGGAACATTTCTACCAAGTAGTCCAGGATACGTGCCATGTTCATCACTGTCACATCTAGGCCCTTTGTGATGTTTCAAATGAGAAATCTTTTCCATTTTGCTGAATATGACTATTTTGTGGAAGGCCGGCGAGCTTCCATGATAATACCCTTCACTCTCTGGGATAGCCTATCCTGAGGAGGAATCAAGGTATTTTCCAGGCTGTTAGTTGCAAGGTTTTCGGGTTGGAATGCAGAGTTTTGTAATTGTGCTGTGTCATTGAGGAAGAGGCCATGGTTTTGTGTGTGACATGCTCTTTAACAGTGGGTACCAGTGCTGTCTTGGCCAGTCCGGAGCTATCAGAATCACTTTTGGCTGCTCTGTCCTGATCTTCAGTAAAGACCTTGGTCATTAATGGGAGAGGTGGAAATGCATACACTGTTAGAGTTTTCCAGCTGAAAGAGAGGGCGTCCACTCTCCATGCTTGTGGGTGGTATGTCCTTGAGCAGAATTTCTTCAGCTGATGATAGTGGGGGGAGGCAAAAAGATCTATGTCCGGCCTGCCCCATGATTGTGTTATCTGTAGAAAGATGTCTGGGTGCAGCATCCATTCGTGTGCATCCATATTTCTGCTTAAGCTGTCCGCCAGTATATTGTCTTTCCCTGGCACAAATTGAGATTGCAGCTCTATGTTGAGTTTCAAGGAAAGTTCCCATAGATTCATTGCCAGTCTGCAAAGAGGATATGAATGGGTGCCTCCTTGCTTGTTTATGTACCACATAACTTTGGTGTTGTCTGCCCTTATTAGTAGGTGGCCTTGATGCAGAAAAGGTTTGAAGGCTTCGACTGCATGTATCACTGCCAGAAGTTCCTTGTGGTTTATGTGCATGCGTAGCTCTTTTTGTGACTATAGACCTTGAATGCATCTGCCCTCCATGTGCGCTCCCCATCCGTGGTCTGAAGCGTCCGTTGTAATGGTTTGGCTGGCTATTGGTTTGCTGAAGGGCAGACCCCTGTTTGACTGGCTTGCTTGAGCCCACCACAAAAATTCCCTTTGAAGGCATGGGATGAGTGGTATCAAAGTTTCCAAGCTGTGACTGTGCTGAGACCATAAACTCCTTAGGTACCATTGTAGTTTCCTCATATGCAGCCTTGCTTGTGGAATCAGAAGGATGCAAGAAGCCATGTAACCCAGGGCCTGCAGGATTTTCCTTGCAGTCAGCTGAGTTTTTCTTGTCAGACTTTAGAAGTAATCTGGTAGTTGACTGTTTTTCTTCTGTGAGGAAAGCCATTTGGGTGGTTGTATCTAGATTCGCACCCAGAAAGGTTATTCTTTGGGATGGAACGAGTCTTGATTTGTGAATGTTGACTGTATATCCCAGGGCCTGAAGTAGGTGAATGGCGTAATTCAAATGTTTTACCAAAGTTTGTTGGCTGTCCGCTTGTATAAGGCAGTCATCCAGATATGGGTATATTTGAATCCCCTGAAGTCTGCAGTGTGCAATTACTGATGCCAGGCATTTTGTGAATACTCTGGGCGCAGTAGATAAGCCAAAGGGCAATGCTGAGAATTGATAATGCTCTGAACCTGCAAGAAATCTGAGGTGTCTTCTGCAACTTTGTCTGATAGGGACATGCAGGTATGCCTCCTTGAGGTCTAGAGTTACCAGCAAAGACCCCTTGCCCAGCAAGGGAAGGAGCTGCTGTAGAGTCAGCATTTTGAACTTTGGTACAATGAGATAAGTATTCAGTGCGGACAAGTCGAGAATAGGCCTCCATTGTTTTTCTTTTCTTGGCACAAGGAAAAGTCTGGAATAAAATCCTTGGCCTTGTTCTGAGAGAGGAACCTTTTCTATAGCTTTCCTTTGCATTAAGCTGGAGATTTGTTTCAAAGTCTCTGCCCTTTGATTTGGTGGCAGGTCTGGCATGCCTTTTCTTTTTGGTAATGTGTGAAAATGGAACCTGTATCCCTTGTCTATTATTTGTAGTGTCCATTTGTCCCTTGTAATACTGTGCCAATTTTCTGAGAATAAAGCAAGCTTTCCGCCCAAGGGTGCTTCCAATTGAGCCCTGGTTGCCGGTGTCAAAGTAAAGTCATTGAGCCTGTCCTTGTGCAGCAGTTGTAGGTCCCGCTTTACCTCTCTGGTTGGGAGGCTGCCATTGACGCCCTCTGTAGGAGCCTCTAGCTTGCCCTCTACCTCTGGCATGCCTGTTCTTGCCTCTCTGAAACCTCTCTGTCTGGAATGGACCAATTTTTGGAAGGCCAATTCCTGCTGAATCTTGGTGGTTGGACTTGGAGAAAATCTTTGACAGTTTGTACAGATTTTGCCTTTTCTTCAACTTTCTTTAGGACCTCCTGAGCCGTGGAGCCAAATAACTTTTGCTTTTCCAGTGGAGCATCCAGAAGCTTTGCTTTGACATGGTCTGGCAGAGATTGTTCCCTTCAGCCAAGCATGCCTACGTATGACTGCGCCAGTCATAGCTGACCTACATGAAGCTTCCAATGCATCATAACCACATTGCAAGAAATGGTTGCTAACCTGTTGGGGGTTATGTACCAGATCTTGAAGTGATTTGCGATCTAGGGGTTCAGGTGAAGACAGTTTTTTATGCAATTCATCTAACAAATACTCTTGGTACTGTATCATATGAAATTGACAATTCAATGCCCTCATAGAAAGAGTAGCAGAAGTATACACTTTTTTACCCCATCTCTCTAAAGCTCTAGACTCCCTTTCAGAGGGGAGAGGATTTTTAGTAGTGGCAGCTGCAACCCCTTTAGGGCCCTGGGAAATAGTTTCTGGATCAGCAGAGTGGGCCTTGTAAAGGTGAAGATGTGAGTCCGGGACCCTGTAGTACCTATCGGGTTTGACAGGAGCCGGAGGAAGAGAATCAGGGGTTGTGCTAGACTCAGAGTACACATCAATGACATTTAAAACAGGAGGAATAGCCAAAGGTCTATGCTGAGGCAAATGCAAGAAGGTCCTTAATCTCTTCCTGGAATCAGAGAATTCCTGGCCCTGCCACTGGAAATGCTCTCTCATAGTGTGGAGTGTCTCCCCAAAGGAAAACTTGTCAGGAGGGGAGGCCGAAGGAATAGATTCCTCTGCATCAGAATCCTCGTAGGCCGAAAAAGCCTCCTCCTGGTGGTCCGAGAGAGTAGAACCATCTGAGGCCTCACCTGAGGAGTGGGGATCAGAGGGCTCAACCCTGGGCCTTTTGTCTGGAGGAGGTTGAGAGCCCCTGTCCGGATGAGGTTGAGAGCCCCTAATTAAGGAGATAAGGTCCTCTGCTAAGCTTAGAATCTGTGAACCTGTAGTGGGTCCCTGAGGGATAACCTTGGGAGGCAAAGCTTTGGATAGTTTAGCAGCTTTAGCCCTAGAGAATGCCTTAATGGACATGGATGCAGGAGGCCTGGCTGCACCACGTGCTGGTGTAGTTTTGTCTAAAGGTATGGTGTCGGAAGGTTCCAGGACACTAGTTTCTGTAAGAAATTCAGTAACCGATTCAGCCGGGGCCTCCAGGACTGAGGTAGTCGGCTGAGCGGTTTCGGTGGTAGGAAGTACCAAGGACTCGGTTTCAACCGAGACACTCGTGGTAGGCCAGGCCGTGGTTTCAGCCGAAACCGCGGCCCACGTGTCAGTCCTTGTCCTTCCGTTTCTTAATCAAATGTGAAGTCGGAGTCTCCGACGGCATATTGTACGAAAAACTAGCCCCAAAAAATTCCTTTGCAAACTCCGCCCGACGTCTGAGTGCGTCGGTTGAAGGAAGCACAGGCTGAACAGGCAGAGACGTCGTGGTCTGGGCCTAGGCAGGGGAGGCAGTAAGAGTGGAAATCCTTATGAGGTATTTGATTCCCACAAGTTAAACAATTATTAACTTTATCTGACATCGGCTGAGGCAAGAAAGAGTCCCCAACGGGGTACTTGGCTTTTTGAAGTCTTCGGTAGCTGAATTACAGGAGCTGGTCGACCGGCACTTGCGAACTGCTTCTGCTTCGGGCACCACGCGGCAAGAAAGACTGGGGAAGATGGCGTCGGCTGACTTTTATACCCCAGGCGCTCTGACGTCTGGGAAAGGGTAACATCAGCCGACGCCGGACCCAGACTTTGGAATCCGGCCGACCGAAGGGCTGCCTGAGGCAGGACAACCCATATGTGATGACTGCAGATGCATCCTTGAAGGACATCACAGCTTGATTCAAACATCTTACATAAATCAAAGTAATAATCAACAAGCAAACTTATTTACAAAATTATAGCTAGTCATGCTGGCACAAACACTGGGCAATTTACAATTATCTACAAACACTTACAAAACTTCAGCCAGTCCTGCTAGCACAGATAATATCTAATATCCTCACATATGTAAACAATGTTAAAGGAAACTGTCCAAGTGACAGAAAACAGCCTAGGAACTAACCAGAAGAATAACGAGTACCCTGGACTTGAACCAGAGAACAATGCTGGGAGGTAAAGATGATCAGGAAGAAAGCCAGCAACATTATGAAAATTAGTGAATAAATAGGAGAAACTGTAAAGCATCAGTCTCATTTGTTGTTTAGACATGTGAACTGTGGTTCTGCAAGATGTGATTAATAAACGCAAAGTTTTTTGGCTGGGTTAAACTGGGGGGCAAACATTACAGCATCAACCCCACTTTATGTCACTAATGTTAAAAAAAGACATCGCAGGAACTTATAGTACATGTTTTTGCTCTCATTTACACTTCTATAAAAAAATTCCATCTTTAAACTGCATGTTGTATTGCAATATATATAGTATGCAGTGAGAGGCATTTTAAATGGTAGGGTGTTGGAGTTTCAGTGTTATTGCAATATTTTTTTTTTCTTAACTGCAGTGCATCAAAGCTTTACAATATAATAAGGTAAGAAAGTCTAGAAAGAAGCAAGTTAAATTTAATATAGAGTTGTGATCTTCGACTGCTGGGGATGTAAAAAGTGTATTAACTGATCATGTTATATGTAGAATTTCAAGATAAAATCCACTGTTTGTAGAGCTGAAAGTCTACACTAATGTCCTTAGTTAAGTTATAAACATTTTTAAAGCACAAATTTCAAAATAAGAGAAAATGACAGAAAGCATTAACATTGTAGTCCTTTCTTGCACTTGCAGGATTATTATGGGGTTATTTTTCCATTAGCACTTGATTTTACAGCAGAAGACAAGGAGGCGAAGGATGCAAGCAATTTATCATTAGATGCCTGAGGGTGCTTTCTTGCATTTACAAGTTACGGAGTACTTTTTTCTATTTGCAAATGCTCTTAGTTGGAGACAGTTTGCATGTGCAAACAATAATGAGATGTCATCTGAACACTTTGCACTGAGTGAAAGTACAAAGTACAATACAAATAACATTTAAAGGGAAACTGGCATGCAGTTCAGTGAAAATTAACAAAACTTGAAACTGTTGGAAGTTAACAGTTATAAACAAGTAATTAACCCCCAGCAGTCTTAGCACTTTAATGCACTGAATATAATAGTATGCAATTCAGTTTATTTAAGAGTAGACAGTGCATTTTTTTCTGAAGGATACAAATTTACTGAAAACATGCAACTTATTTTTCATGTGTAGGAGGGGAACAGAGATGAAAAAAAATCTGTGTAAGTGGGAAAACTGTCTCTAAGATGTGCTTCAACATAATTAATCCTACGTTTAGGACAGGTAATGCCTGTGGGTGCAAATGTTAATACAGGGCAGCTGTTCTTATTTGGATGAATACAATTAATTTTCAGAAAGCATATATAGTCTTGTGCGTTTGCTGTGAGTTAAAAGCAATTGGGGGGTTGAAAATATAATTATTGTGATTCTTTTTAGCAAGAAGTCTTGTAAATTGTGACGTGTTAAAAGAGAGATGAGAAGAAGCAAGCAACAGCAGTCTGCCAAATATTAGCATATGCATATAAGCTGCAAGTAGGAAACAGATTCAAAAGAACTATCACATAACATTGGGAGTTGACTTCTGATAAGAATGGCTGCTTTGTCAATTTTAAGTAAGCAATACTGCTTAAAAGGGTGTGTTTTATCAAGGGAAATACCTACCCAGGGGGGTTTGCAAAGCTCAGCAGTACATGATGAGGGCATTATTTCCCCAATAACACACACACACTTAAGGGCATACCTGAACTCAGAGAATGATCCATCTGTTAAACTGCTTTGTATTTGTTTCTTTTTTTATTAATATAAACTTATTACATATTTTTGATGTAAAACAGCCCCTCTGCCTGATGTTCAAACTCGCTGTAGCATATGTTATCGATGTTAGAGGAAGTACTTTACATTCATAAGTTATGCAAGTATAAAATGTCTAAAATTTAGAAGCAAGGACATGAACAAGCATATACAGAAGCATACATTTAATAACACAGACAGGCTCACATGGAAATACACAGAAAAGCACAGACACACCAGTAGTTACCTCTACGTTGGAGTGTGTACACCTCAGATGTTAAAAAAAAAAAAAAAAAAAAAAACTGGAATGCAAGGCATTGCGAACCCCACCCCCCTTTCCTGCCTCTGATATTGCTGCACAGTACTGTTGTGTCCACTGATTTTTCTGATAAATCACTGAGGATTAAAATCAGTCAATAATGCCAAATAGTTTTATACTTCTTACTGTTAACTAGTCCATACTGATGGACTGCATGCTGCAGTCAATCTTTCTCTCTCTGCCTCACATGTAATCAAGCATCCCCACACATGCTTTTGTAAAGTGCTGTTTACCAAGATGGGATGTCTACTTATTATGCTGCCATGATGCTGCAGACTTGTGTTTTAGCATTCACTCCTCAAAGTGAAATGCATAGTTTGTCCATTCTCTAACATATGTAAACAGTGTTAAAGGTACAGACAAAAAGCAGAACGTACTGAATTATATTAAGTGTAGGGTGCAAACAGCAGTGTTACATGACATGGGTTTGGATAGAAACGAGTGTGAATTTGACAAAATTCCAGGATGGACATTCAGCAGAGTACCAGAGACAAAGGAAAATGGGAGTAATACTGACTGTGATAGGGTCTCCAACAGTAACAGTAACAGAAGATATGAAAAAAGAATGGTAGATTTCGGGTATCAAGATTACTGGCATGTGAGGAGGAGAATTATGATGGTGTGCATTTATATATCATTAAACCTACTATCATGGAGCTCAGCACAGATTGCAAAAGTGAGGATGCATCCAGGGAGCAAAGGGAAAATACAACAAAAGATGCTAAGTATCTGAAGTATATGAGAATACTCAGTATGGAAGATTTGGATTTAGCTGCAGGATCTCAGACATAATTTACATATTATTCACAAAGACACAATACTTGGGCTAGAATGGATTAAAATTATAATTCATACAAACATTAATATTTAATCAAAAGCTTTGAGACCCTAATAACTATATCAGATCACACCAATAAAAACTAAAAAAGATGCAGGGTAATGCTGAAAAAATGAGACAACGGCACTCTTACTGATCTGTCAAAGAAATTAAAGCATTGGTAGTCCATATGATTTAAGAGTTACTAGGGAGGACAGAAATTACTTCTGAAGGGACAGCTAACAAGTGGGATAAAACGACAACGGAGTTTAAAAATGTAGCAGAAATAAGAGAAATATTAGACAACAGCTGTGGAAAATAAGTAATAAGAATTATTTTTAGAGTGGTTCAAAAAGGTTAAAGTATAAAAAAAACCCACCCTCCACAAAGCCAAGAACCAAAGGAAATGCACTGCACCTCAGGCAGGGTTGCCAGACGTCCCTATTTGGGCGGGACTGTCCCGGGATCAGCAGCCTGATCCAGAGTCCCACACTGCCGGTTTAAATCCCGGGCAGCCTCCACTGTTTTTTTTTTTTTTTTTTTTGATTGGCCTGTATACCGGCATACGGGCCAATCAAAAATCGCTAAACATGGAGCTTCTTGTGTTTAATGCGGAACATCACAGCTCCACATTAAACAGAAGTAGCTCCATGTTTAGCGATTTTTGAATGGTCCATATACTGGTATACGGGCCAATAAAAAAAAAAAAAAATCACAAAACAGAGCTACTTCTGTTTAATGCGGAACTGCGATGTTTCGCATTAAACAGAAGTAGCTCCGTGTTTGTTTATTTTTGATTGGCCCGGGCCAATAAAAAAAAAATAAACACAGAGCTACTTTTGTTTAATGCGGAACTCTGATGTTATGATAGGTGAGAAAGGCTGTAGAAGTAGATGCAGCCCTGGTGGAATGAGATTTGATCCTCTGGGGGATAGGTTTTCCATGGTGCTGCTTATAGCAGAAATGAATACAATGGCTTATCCATTTAGAAATGGTTTGCTTTGAAATAGCCTTCCCCTCTGCCCCTGCAGCAAATGCTACCAGCAGTTCAGATTTTCTTCGAGTTTAGTCCTGTCCAAGTAGAATCTAAGTTGTCTGTGTACATCCAATGAATGCAGAATCTGCTCCCCCTTGTTCTGTGGATTAGGAAAGAAATTTGGCAAATAAATGGACTGATTAAGAGCCACATTGGATACCACTTTGGGCATGAAGTATGGATTGGTGTTGAGTGACATCCTGTCCGCATGAAGGATGATGAAAGGCTCCACTGCCATAAGGGCCTGTAATTCAGATATCCTTCTAGCTGAAGTGACTGATAAAAGGAAGGCTGTTTTCCAGGAAAGAAAATTTAAGTCTGCAGTAGCAGCTGGCTCGAAAGGAGGTAGAGTTAGTTTCTCCAATACAAAGTTAAGATCCCAGGCAGGGGTTGGAGCTCTCCTGGGTGGTCTCAAGTTTTTGGTCCCTCTGAGATGCTGCTTTAGCAGAGGATGAGAGAAGGGGAGGGGTTCTGTGTTGTAATGAGCTGAAATGGCTGAGGCATGGATTTTTATGGAAGAAAAAGACAGGCCCTTGTGAAGCATCTCAGTTAGGTATTGCAAAATCTGAGGTAAATTGGGCACTGCTGTGCTCATGCCTTGTGACTGATTCCAGGCACAGAATCTTTTCCATTTGTCAGCATAAGATTTTTTAGTACTAGGTCTTCTAGCCTCCAAAATGGTTTGCTGAGGGATGCTAAGTGGGGATTTAAATGATTAGCCAAGCTGCAAGATTAAATGTCTGGAGCTGAGGGTGCAGAATTTGGTTCTCCTGCTGAAACAGTAAGGAAGGCGTCTGAGGCAGGTGCCCTGGAGAAATTAGTGACACACTGCGCATGAGTGGGTACCAGTGTTGGCAAGGCCAGTCTGGAGCAATCAAAATAATTTTTGGTTTGTCCTATTTGACTTTTAGTAGAACTTTGGAGAGCAGAGGCAGAGGGGTAAAGGCATAGACTGAAATATTTTTCCAGCTGAAGGACAGAGCATCCACTTTCCATGCTTTTTTGTGAGTTCTTGTGCAACATTTGTCCAACTGGTAGTTCTGGGGTGAGGCAAAAAGATCTATGTCTGGGCTCCCCCATTTGCATGTCAGCATGTTGAAAATCTGTGGTTCCAGTTTCCATTCATGTGGGTCCATGAGATTTCTGCTTAGTTTGTCTACCAGAATATTCAGCTTTCCTGGCAGGAATTGAGCTTGTAGTTGTACTTGGAAGCTCAAGGCCGTGTTCCACAATGCCAAGGCTAGTCTGCAGAGGGGAAAGGAATGTGTACCCCCCTGCTTATTTATGTACCACATAACCGTGGTGTTGTCCGTCTTTACCATTAGTTGTCCTGGATGAAGGTAGTCCTTGAAGGCTGTCAGTGCGTTCTGTACAGCTAGCATTTATTTTTGAATAATATGAAGGTGATTTGATTTGGGCTCCATTTGCCATTAATTCACTTTCCTTGCCAGATGAGCCCCCCATGCATAGTCTGATGCATCTGTAGTTAAGGTTTGGGTGGCAGGGGGTGGTGTGAATGGCAGTCCCTTGTTTTGGTGGCAGGCCTCGCCCACCATAGGAACTCTAGGCGCAGGCAAGGTATGATAGGAATCATGGTTTCCAGGCTGTGACAATGCTGACTCCATAAACTTTTTAAGTACCACTGAAGTTTCCACATACGCAGTCTTACATATGGAATTAGAAGAATGCAGGAGCCCATGATCCCCAAGGCTTGCAGTATTTGTCTTGCAGATAACAGGGTTTTTGTGGCCACCTGTTTGAAGTAAGTCACCAAATGAATTTGCATTTCTGGCGTAAGGAAAGCCATCTGGGCAGTTGTATTCAAGCTTGCACCCAGGAATGTAATTTTTGAGAGGGTACTAGTTGTGATTTCTTTTCATTTATGGTGTACCCGAGACAAGTTAGAAAGTACAGTTTTGTACCTACCATAAATGTAGATGTTCAAGTGTATTCACTGTTGCAGTCATTACACTTGGGTTATCCTGCTGGCAGGCGACCCGCAGTCGGCCAGAGTTCCAAAGTCTTGGTCTGGCATTGGTTGCTGTCGCTTCTTCCCTGACGTCAGAGCGCCAGGGGTATATAAGATGCAACAGACGCCATTTTCTTCAGTTTTTCTTGCCCCAGATGTCAGGTGCTCCCAAATAGATAGGCAATACATATTGCTAACCAAAACATACAGTGAATAAAAAAAATACCCTTATCTACAAGCAAATACACCACATAGGTTGTATATAAGTTGTATAGGATAGAAAGGAATAGATAAGTCCCAGCAAAATAAGTGGGGATGGAGGGTGGGTAACCTGGACTGCAACAGTGAATACACTTGAACATCTACATTTATGGTAGGTACAAAACTGTACTATGTTCGTGTTTCACTGTTGCAGTCATTACACTTGGGTTGAATCCCAAAGCTGAGGTTGGGTGGCTGGGTCGATAAAGGATTTGGAGTGGCTATGAGGCCATGCAGCACTGAAGTGGCAAAGCCTGCTCTGGATTTAGAGTAAAGAGGCAAGTGGTAATGCTTGGTAAAGGTGTGCACTTAACTCCAAGTTGCCGCTTCCAAAATATCCTTGGTTGGTACTCCTCTAAGAAAGGCTGCTAAGGTGGCTGTTGCTCTGGTAGAATGTGGCCTAATGTTGTTAGGCACTGTTTTTCCATGTTGTGTGTAGCAGAAATGGATACAGTGTCCTATCCACTTTGAAATAGTTTGCTTTGAAATAGGCTTTCCCTGTGATCCTGCAGCATATGCTACCAACAGTTGCTCAGTTTTCCTGAAAGCTTTTGTTTTGTCCAAGTAGAAATGTAATTGCCTGTGAATGTCCAATGAATGCAGAAGTCTCTCCCCTTTATTCTGGGGATTTGGAAAAAATATTGGCAAGTGAACAGTTTAGTCAAGAGCCACACTGGATACCACCTTTGGCATAAATGTAGGGCTTGTTCTTAAGAAAACCCTGTCTTGATGAAAAATGACGAAAGGTTCCACTGCCATTAATGCCTGTAGCTCTGAGACTCTTCGTGCTGAAGTTATTGCTAGTAGCAGAGCAGTTTTCCATGACAAAAATTTTAATTCTGCTGAATTGGCTGGCTCAAATGGAGGTAAAGTTAGTTTTTCCAAGACAAAGTTGAGGTCCCAGGTTGGTGTTGGTGCTCCTTGGGGCAGTCTTATGTTTTTAGCCCCTCTGAGGTACCGTCTTAGTAATGGATGTGAGAAAATTGGAGGTTCCGTGTTATAATGAGCTGAAATGGCAGAGGCGTGGATCTTGACTGATGAAAAGGATAGGCCTTTGTCCAGCATCTCAGTTAAGTATTGTAATATCTGAGGAATATTTGGAACAAGAGGGTCAAGGCCTTGAGCCTGGCTCCGGGCACAGAATCTCTTCCACTTGTCTGAGTAGGTTTTCCTGGTGCTGGTCCTCCGGGCCTCCAGAATGACATCCATAACAGCTTTAGAGAGAGGGGTTGGCTGCTTGGCTAGGATATCTGCCATGCAGCCAGATTTAAGGTTTTGAGCTGACTGTGCAGGATCTGATTGTTTTGTTGAGTCAGAAGGTGAGGAATTTGAAGTAAAATCCATGCTGGGCCTTGAGCCAAGTTCTTTAAGATTGGGTACCAGTGCTGGTGTGGCCAGTCTAGGGCAATCAGGATCATTTTTGGCCTCTCTTGTCTGGCTTTTAGGAGTACCTTTGAAAGGAGAGGTAGTGGTGGGAAGGCATAAACTTTTAGGGTTTTCCAGCTGAATGAGAGAGCATCCACTTTCCATGCTTGTGTGTAGCAAGTCCTTGTGCAGAATTTCTGCAGTTGGCAGTTCAGAGGGGAGGCAAAAAGATCCATGTCTGGGCTTCCCCCATTTTTGTGTTATCATGCTGAATACTTGTGGGTTTATTTTCCACTCGTGAGGATCCATGATGTTTCTGCTTGTCATCTGCCAGAGTATTTTTCTTTCCTGGCAGGAATTGTGCTTGCAGATGAATTTGATAAGTCAGTGCTGTATTCCACAAAGTCATGGCTTGTCTCCAGAGGGGGTAGGAGTGTGTGCGCCCCCTTGCTTATGTACCACAACTGTGGTACTGTCCGTCTTTAGTAAAAGTTGTCCTGGATGCAGAATGTCCTTGAAAGCTGTCAGGGTATTTTGTACAGCTAGCATCTCTTTTTGATTGAAGTGAAGATGCATTTGGTCTGCGGCCCACTTGCTCTGAATACATTTTCCTTCCATATGTGCTCCCCAGGCGTAATCCGATGCATCTGTTGTTAGTGTCTGCCTGGCTGTGGGTAAAGTGAAAGGCTGTCCCTTGCTGTGGTGACATGCCTGTGCCCACCATCGAAACTCCTGTTGCAGGCAGGGAATAAGTGGTATTATTGCTTCCAAACTGTGACAGTGTTGAGTCCAAACACTTTTCAGATACCATTGTAACTTCCTCAAATGCAGTCTGGCATATGGTATTAGTAGTATGCAGGATGCCATGAACCCCAAAGCCTGCAGAATTTTTCTTGCAGGGAGTTGGGTTTTTGTTGCCATCAATTGAAAGTACTGAGTCAGTTGTCTTTGCTTGTCTGGCGTGAGATAAGCCATCTGGGCAGTTGTATTTAAGCTTGCACCCAGGAATATTATCTCTTGTGAGGGCACTAGTTTTGACTTATTTTTGTTTATAGTGTATCCTAGGCCCATTAGTAATCTTTTTACAAACGCCAGATGAGTTAGTAGAATGTCTTGCTCTCTGCTTGAATAAGGCAGTTGTCCAAGTAGGGATATATTTGAATTCCTTTTTGTCTGCAAAATGCAATTACTGGTACCAGGCATTTTGTGAAGACCCTGGGCGCAGTAGATAAGCCAAAGGGCAGTGCAGAGAATTGGTAATGCATTGTGCCAGCTATGAATCTGAGGTATCTTCTGCAATTTTGTCTGATTGGGACATGTAGGTATGCCTCTTTGAGGTCCAAAGTAACAAGCCAAGCCTTGTTGCCCATCATGGGAAGAAGTTGCTGTGGAGTCAATATTTTGAATTTTGGAACATCCAGGTAAGTATTTAGAATAGATAGGTCCAGTATGGGTCTCCAGGCTTTGTCCTTTCTGGGGACCAAGAAAAGTCTTGAGTAAAATTCTTGCCCTTCCTGTTGTGGCACTTTTTGAATAGCTCTCATGTCCATGAGGGCTGTAATTTGTTTTTGTGCCTCTGCCCATTGATTTTGTGGCAGGTCTGGCATTCCTTTTGGCCTTGGTAGAGTGTGAAAGTGGAACCTGTAACCTTGAGAGACAATATTCAGTACCCATTTGTCTTGGGTGATTGTATGCCAATTTTGAGAAAAAAGTGCTAGTTTTCCCCCTAAGGGAGCTTCCAAAAGGTAAGTGCTTGGCATTTGGAAGGGGAAGTCATTGGGACTGTTTCCTATAAGGTTGTGACTTGTCTTCTCCTCCTTTTGGGGTTGAAACACCCCACTGTCGTGGTCTGTAAGAGCCTTGGGGCTGAGATCTGCCTCTTGGGCGTCTGTATCTGCCTCTTTGTGGTCTGTCTGACACTGGAAAGGACCAATTTTTGAAGGCCAATTTCTGCTAAATCTAGGTGGCTGTACCTGTAAGAAATCCTTGACTGTTTGCATAGATTTTGCTTTATCTTCCATTTTCTTTAACACCTCTTCTGCCTTAATATCAAACAAGATATCATGCTGTAAAGGAGCATCCGATAATTTTGCCTTAACATGGTTAGGTAAACTTTGTTCTTTTAACCAAGCATGCCTTCGAGTCACAGATCCTGTTACTGCAGCTCTACAAGACGCCTCTAATGAATCAAAACCACATTGCAGAGTATGTTTTCCCACTTGTTCAGATGCATGCAATAAATCCTGCATTGCCTTATAATCAGGACCTTCTAAGCTTGTAAGCATTTTCTGTTTTAACAGAGACATTAAATATTGTTGGTATTTAAGCATGTGGAACTGGCAATTTAAAGCTCTTACTGCTAAAGTTGCAGAAGTGTAAACTTTCTTCCCCCATCTATCCAATGCTCTAGAATCCCTGTCAGAGGGGACTGGATTTTTAGCAGTGGAAGCCTTTACCCCTTTGGGACCCTGGGAAATAGTTTCTGGATCAGCAGCAGGGTTTTTATAAAGAAATTTGTGAGAGTCAGGGACTCTGTAGTACCTGTCTGGCTTGACTGGAGCTGGGGGCAAAGAATCAGGGGTTAAACTAGATTCGGAGAACACATCATCCACAATATCTAAAACAGGCGGAATAGCAAGGGGCCTGTGCTGAGGCAATAAATGAAAATCTCAGAGCCTTTTCTTGGATTCTGAGTAATCCTGGCTCTCCCAATGGAAATGCTCCCTCATGGTATGTAAAGTTTTCCCAAAAGAGTAATCCTCAGGAGGAGAGGCTGAAAGAATGGATTCTTCAGCATCAGAGTCCTCATAGGGGGGTATAGAGTATCCCTGGTCTGAAGAGGAGTCAGAGGAAATGGAAAACTGATCAGAAGAGTCATAGTCTGTATCCTGCCTAGGCCTTTTATCAGGAGGGGGATGGGAACCCCTGATCAGAGTGATTAGGTCTTCGGCCATTTTGAGCATCTGTTTCTTAGGCATGGAGGACTGTCCAGGAGAATGCTGTACTTGTTTCTTTGTCTTTAATGGTGTTTTAGACTTGGTTGCTGTTTTGAAGGTAAGCTGTGAAGGTCTGAAAACAGCTTCAGAAGCCGGTGCCTGCTCAGCGGCTCCGGACCCATCTGAGGGATTAGTTTCCATAGGCCCAATACCTTGAGTTTTCAGTGGCCTAGTTGTCTCCACGTGGGAGTCTGAGGCGGCCTGAGGCTCTGAGGTAGCAGGTGTCAGGGGCTGCGAAAGCGCCTCACTGAGGACCAGTGACCGGCCTAGAAGAGACTTCATTGGTTTTGGACTTCAGATGCCTGTCCTTATCCTTGTCTTTGCGTATTTTGTGAATTCCGATAGTCGGTTGTTCCGAAGGCATTGTATAACTGAACCTTCGGCCAAAGTAATGTAAAGCAAAATCAAACCGACGTTTAATAGTGCGTTTGTTAAATCTAGCACAAAACCGACAACTAGTGACAACATGGTCAGGGCCTAGGCATGCAATACAGTAAGAATGAAAATCCTTACAAGGTATTTGCTTCCCACAAGAAATACAATTATTAACTTTTACTAACATCGGTCTGAGGCAAGAAAAAGTTTCCCTAACGGTGTACTTAGCTTTAATGAAGACTTCGGTTCTAAAATTCGAAAATCTCAGGAGTCGGCCGACAGGCACTTGCGAGCTGCTTTTGCTTTGGGCACCGCGCAGCAAGAAAGACTGAAGAAAATGGCGTTGGTTGCATCTTCTATACCCCTGGCGCTCTGACGTCAGGGAAGAAGGGACAGCAACCGACACCGGACCAAAACTTTGGAACTCTGGCCGACTATGATTCACCTGCAAGCAGGATAACCCAAGTGTAATGAGTGCAACAGTGAAACACGATGAAAGTACAGTTTTGTACCTACCATAAATGTAGATGTTCGAGTGTTCACCCTGCTGCAGTCATCACACTTGGGTTATCCTGCCGTCAGGCGGTCCCGCAGTCGGCCTGAGTGCCGAAGTCTTGGTCCGGCGTCGGTTGCTGTTGCTTCTTCCCTGACGTCAGAGCGCCAGGGGTATACAAGAGGCATCCAACGCCATTTTCTTCAGTTTTTCTTGCCCCAGATGTCAGGTGCCCCCATTAGGTAAGAAAAAAAAAAAAAAAAAAAAAAAAAAAAAAATATTATATATATATATATATATATCTAGATAAAAATAAAACAATACCTTTAGGCATAAGCAAATACACCACAGAGGTTGAATAGGATAAAGTGGTATAGATAAGTTCAGCTAGTTCAGAGGGGATGGAGGGATGGTAACCTGGACTGCAGCAGGGTGAACACTCGAACATCTACATTTATGGTAGGTACAAAACTGTACTACGTTCATTGTGTTACCCTGCTGCAGTCATCACACTTGGGTTAAATCCCAAAGCTAAGGATGGAAGGTGGAGTTAAACATGGTTAGAAGGAGCTAGTAGGCCCTGCAAAACTGCAGTGGCAAAACCAGCTCTAGTCTTAGAATATAGAGGTAAGTGATAGTGTTTGGTAAAGGTGTGCATTGAACTCCAAGTTGCAGCTTCCAGAATATCCTTGGTTGGCACTCCCCTGAGAAAGGCTGCTGATGTAGCTGTAGCCCTGGTGGAGTAGGACCTAATGTTAGCAGGTACTGGTTTCCCATGATGCGTGTAGCAGAAACGTATGCAATGCCCTATCCATTTAGAAATGGTCTGTTTTGAGATAGCTTTTCCTTGTGATCCTGTAGCATAGGCTACAAAGAGCTGATCAGAATTTCTGAAAGCCTTAGTTTTATCCAAGTAGTAACGTAATTGCCTGTGAATGTCCAAAGAGTGCAGGAGTCTTTCTCTTTTGTTCTGGGGATTTGGGGAAAAAGGTGGGCAAATGAATGGTTTGGTTTAGGGTCACACTGGATATCACCTTTGGCATAAAGGAAGGGTTAGTTCGTAGACAGACTCTGTCTTGATGAAAAATGAGGAAAGGCTCAACTGCCATTAGTGCCTGTAGCTCTGAGACTCTTCTAGCTGAGGTTATTGCAAGTAGCAGGGCAGTTTTCCATGAAAGAAATTTTAAATCAGCTGAAAAAGCTGGTTCAAAGGGCGGCAGTGTAACTTTTCCAGAACAAAGTCGAGATCCCAAGTAGGTGTTGGTGCTCTCCTTAGCGGTCTTATGTTCTTAGCCCCTCTGAGGTACTGTCTTAGAAGTGGATGTGAAAATAAAGGAGGATCCGTGTTGCAATGAGCTGAAATTGTTGAGGCGTGGATCTTAATAGATGAAAAGGAAAGACCTTTGTGCAACATCTCAGTTAAATATTGTAGAATCTGAGGAATGTTTGGATTAAGGGGATTTTGGCCTTTAGCCTGATTCCAGGCGCAAAATCTTCTCCATTTGTCTGAATAGGTTTTCCTGGTGCTGGGCCTCCGGAATGACATCCATAACTGCTTTGGATAGAGGTGTTGGCTGGTTGTTTAGGTTATTTGCCATGCAGCCAGGTTTAAAGTCTTGAGCTGGCTGTGTAGAATCTGATTGTCTCGCCTGGTGAGCAGGTGAGGAACTTGTGGTAAAATCCATGGTGGGCCGTGGGCCATGTTCCTTAAAATTGGATACCAATGCTGGCGTGGCCAGTCTGGTGCAATGAGTATCATTTGTGGCCTCTCTAATCTGACTTTCAGCAGTACCTTTGCTAGGAGAGGCAGTGGAGGAAAGGCATACACTGTTAATGTTTTCCAACTGAATGAGAGGGCGGCCACTTTCCAAGCTTGTGGATGGAACATCCTTGTGCAAAATTTTTGAAGTTGGTAGTTTTGGGGGCTTGCAAACAGATCTATGTCTGGGCGTCCCCATTTTTGAGCTATCATTGCAAATACTTATGGATCTAGTTTCCACTCATGTGGATCCATGATGTTTCTGCTTAGGTAGTCTGCCAATGTGTTTTTCTTTCCTGGCAGGAATTGTGCTTGTAATTGAACCTGGTAAGACAGTGCAATGTTCCACAAGGTCATTGCTTGCCTGCATAGAGGGTAGGAATGTGTGCCCCCTTGCTCGTTTATGTACCACATTACTGTGGTATTGTCCGTCTTTATTATTAGTTGTCCTGGCTGTAAGAGGTCCTTGAAAGCTGTTAGGGCATTCTGTACTGCTAGCATTTCTTTTTGACTGATATGTAGATGCCTCTGATCTGTAGTCCATTTGCCCTGAATGCACTGTCCTGCCATGTGTGCTCCCCAGGCATAGTCCGATGCATCTGTTGTCATAGTTTGCCTGGCTGTAGGTAAGATGAAAGGCTGACCCTTGTTCAGGTGACATGCCTGTGCCCCCCATAGAAACTCCTGTTGAAGGCAGGGAATGAGTGGTATCATTGTTTCCAGGCTGTGGCTGTGCTGAGTCCATACGCTTTTCAGGTACCATTGTAATTTCCTCATATGCAGTTTTGCAAATGGTATTAGCAGTATGCAAGATGCCATGAATCCCAAGGCCTGCAGATTTTTTCTTGCAGGGAGTTGGGTCTTTGTTGCCATTATTTTGAAATACTGAGTCAGCTGTTGTTTCTTGTCTGGCGTGAGATAAGCCACCTGGGCCGTTGTATTCAAGCTGGCACCCAGGAATATTATGTTTTGTGAGGGCACTAGTTTTGATTTCTTTTCATTTACTGTGTACCCTAGGCAACTTAGAAGGTGTTTGACAAATGCCAGATGCTTTAAAAGAATGTCCTTGCTTTCTGCTTGAATAAGGCAGTCATCCAGGTATGGGTATATTTGAATTCCTCTTTGTCTGCAGTATGCAATTACTGGTGCCAGGCATTTTGTGAAGACCCTGGGCACAGTAGATAAGCCAAAGGGCAGTGCAGAGAACTGATAATGCGTTGAACCTGCAATGAAGAGGAGGTATCTTCTGCAATTTTGTCTGATAGGGACATGCAGGTATGCCTCCTTGAGGTCCAACGTTACTAGCCAAGCATTCTTGCCCAGCATGGGAAGAAGCTGCTGTAATGTTAGCATCTTGAAATTTGGTACTTGCAGATAAGTGTTCAGAATTGAAAGATGCAGAATGGGTCTCCATGCTTTGTCCTTTCTTGGGACTTGAAAGAGTCTTGTGTAAAATCCTTGTCCTTGCTCCTGTGTAGGTACCTGCTGAATGGCTCTCATGTCCATGAGAGCTGTAATTTGTTTTTGTGCCTCTGCCCATTGATTTGGTGGCAGGTTTGGCATTCCTTTTATCCTTGGTAAGGTATGAAAGTGGAATCTGTATCCTTGAGAGACAATGTCTAGAACCCATTTGTCTTTTGTGATGATGTGCCAGCTGTCTGCAAAAAATGCTAATTTTCCTCCCAAGGGAGCTGCCAGGAGAGATTTGCTTGGCAGTTTGAGGAGTGAGTCATTGTGTTTGTCTTCTGCTAGCCTGGGGCCTGTCTTCTCCTCCTTTCTGGGTAGCAGTACCCCACTGGCTAGGTTTGTAAGGGCCTTGTGACTGACCTCTGCCCCTTGGGCGCCTGTATTTCCTCTCTGTGATCTGTCAGAAGCTGGAAAGGACCAGTTTTTCATTGGCCAGTTTCTGCTGAACCGAGGGGGTTGTACCTGCAAAAAATCCTTGACCGTCTGCATAGCCTTTGCCTTATCCTCCATTTTCTTTAAAACCTCTTCTGCTTTGACACCAAATAATACATTCTGCTGTAAAGGTGCATCCAATAATTTTGCTTTAACATGATCAGGAAGGGTTTGTTCTTTTAACCAAGCATGTCTACGTATGACAGAGCCAGTAACAGCTGCTCTACAGGAAGCTTCCAATGAATCAAATCCACACTGTATATGTTTGCCCACCTGTTCAGCTGCATGCAACAGATCCTGCATTTCCTTGAAATCAGACTGTTCAGTATGTGTGCTCATTTTTTTGTTTTAATTGAGACATTAGGAATTGCTGATATTTCAGCATGTGAAACTGACAATTTAATGCTCTCATAGCCAGAGTTGCTGAGGTGTATATTTTCTTTCCCCATCTATCTAGGGCTCTGGAATCCCTTTCAGAGGGCACAGGATTTTTAGCCATAGAAGGTTTAGCTCCCTTAGGACCCTGGGAAATTGTTTCTGGGTCAGCCACAGGGCTTTTATAAAAGAATTTGTGTGAGTCTGGTACTCTGTAGTATCTGTCTGGTTTGGCTGGAGCAGGAGGTAGAGAGTCTGGATTTAGACTAGACTCCAAGTAAACATCATCCACAATATCCAAAACTGGAGGGATAGCAAGAGGTCTGTGCTGGGGTAGTAAAAGGAACTCTCTGAGCCTTTTCCTTAGAATCAGAGTAGTCCTGGCCTTCCCAGTGGAAATGTTCCCTCATGGTATGTAAAGTTTCCCCAAAGGAGTAGTCTTCAGGGGGAGATGCTGAGGGAATAGAGTCTTCAGCATCAGAGTCTTCATAAGGTGAAAAAGTGTAATCCTGTTCCTCAGAAGAATCTGAGGAAATTGAAACCTGGTCAGAGGAAGCATAATCCTCCTCTTGTCTTGGTCTTTTATCAGGAGGGGGATGGGAACCCCTGATTAAGGTAATCAAATCTTCAGCCATCTTAAGCATCTGTTTCCTAGGCATGGGGCCTTGAACTGTAGATTGATGTACAATCTTCTTTGGTTTTAAAGGAGTTTAAAGCTTAGCATAAGATTTAATGGTGAGTGTAGTCGGTCTGAAGACACCTTCTGCAACCAAAGGTGTTTCCACTGCACTGGGGTCTACTTCTGCTCCGGTGTCGGAAGGGTCTAATGAAGACGGCTGCGTCGGCCTAGTAGACTCCGCTTGAGAATCCGCAGCTGTCTGGGGTTCCAATTCTGCGGTCATCAGGGGCTGCGTAGGCGCTTCACTGAAAACCGGAGAACTGGCGACAGGCCCAGCAGAGGCCTCGGAGTCTGGCTTGTTCCTAGGCTGCCTGTCCTTATCCTTGCGTTTTTTAAGCATGCCAGTCGTCGGCTGCTCCGACGGCATGATATAATTAAATTTCCTACCAAAGTAATGTCGTGCGAATTCAAAACGGCGTTTGATAGTTTGCTTATTAAACCTAGCACAAAACCAACAACCTGTGACGTCGTGGTCTGGGCCTAGGCAAGGAATACAATAGGAATGGAAGTCCTTATGAGGTATTTGCTTCCCACAAGAAATGCAATTGTTAACGTTTTCTGACATCAGACTGAGGCAAAAAAAGGTTCCCCAACGGGGTACTTAGCTTTATTGAAGACTTCAGACTGAAATTCGAATTGAAAATCTCAGGTGTCACCCGACCGGCACTTGCGAACTGCTTCTGCTTCGGGCACCGCGCGGCAAGAAAGACTGAAGAAAATGGCGTTGGATGCCTCATACCCCTGGCGCTCTGACGTCAGGGAAGAAGCGACAGCAACCGACATCGGACCAAGACTTTGGAACTCAGGCCAACTGCGGGACCGCCTGACGGTAGGATAACTCAAGTGTGATGACTGCAGCAGGGTAACACGATGAACATCATCACTTTTTACAAACGCCAGATGTTTTAGAAGAATGGCCGGGTTTTCTGCCTGAATTAGACAATCCTCCAGGTATGGATATATTTGAATATTTGCCTGCAAAATGCAATTACTGGAGCCAGGCACTTTGTGAATACCCTGGGTGCAGTAGACAAGCCAAAGGGCAATGCAGAGAACTGATAATGCAAGTAGCCTGCTTTGAAGTGTAGGTATCTTCTGCTAGATTCCCTGATTGGGATATACAGGTAAGCCTCTTTTAAATCTAGAGTTGCCAACCAGGCATCCTTGCCTAGCATAGGAAGTAACTGGTGAAGAGTCAGCATCTTGAATTTTGGAATGTCCAGAAAAGTGTTTAGAGTAGACAGGTCCAGAATTGGACGCCATGATCTGTCTTTTCTGGGTATCAGGAATAGTCTGGAATAGAAACCTCGTCCCTTTTCCTCTTCTGGTACTAGATGAATAGCCCCCATGTTTAGGAGGGAAAGTACTTGTTTCTGAACCTCTGCCCACTGATTTGGAGGCCGGTCTGGCCACCTGTTTGGAGTTGGCAACGTGTGGAAATGAAAGCTGTATCCCTGGGACACTATTTAAAACCCATTTGTCCTGGGTTATAAGTTGCCAGTTTTTTGCATAAAGAGCCAGTTTTCCCCTCAAAGGGGCGGCTGAGAGGTAAGTGCTTGGTAATCTTAAAGGAAAGTCACTGAGGCTATTTACCATGAGGTGGTGTATTTCCAGATGTGGAAGAAGAAGCACCCCATTGCTTAGTTCTGAAAGTCCCTTGGGACTGAAACCTAGTGCTTTTGGAGTGCCTGGGTTTGGCTTGAGTGGCTCTGGAAGGAGCTGGAAAGGACCAGTTCTTAGTAGGCCAGTGCCTACTAAATCTTGGAGGTTGAACTTGTAAGAAATCTTTCACAGTTTGCATAGATCTTTCTCTTCCATCTTTTTTAGAACTTCTTCAGCCTTATTGTCAAACAGACGGTCCTGCTGCAAAGGAGCATCCAGCAGTTTTGCTTTAACAGGATCAGGCAGAGATTGCTCCTTAAGCCAAGCATACCTTCTAAGCACAGACCCAGTAACAGCAGCCCTGCAAGAGGCCTCTAAAGAATCAAACCACATTACAAAGTATGTTTTCCAACTTGTTCAGGTGAATGCAATAAATCCTGTAAATCTTTATTTTCCACACAGTCAGAAATCAACATAATTTTCTGTTTAAGCAGCCCCAAGATATGCTATTGATATTTTAGCATACAGAATTCACAGTTTAAAGCCCTGATTGCCAAGGCTGCAGAAGTATAAACTTTTTTACCCCATCTATCCAGCACTATGGAGTCTCCATCAGAAGGGTAGGATTTTTAGCAGTAGAAACCTTAATGCCTTTGGGCCCCTGAGAAATGGTTTCAGGGTCCACAATAGGGTTTCTGGAAAGGAATTTGTGGGTCTCAGGAACCCTGTAGTATCCGTCTGGTTTACTAGGTGCCGGAGGCAGGGAATCGGGGGCCATGCTGGATTCCAAAAACACATCAACAATGTCAAGTACAGTAGGTATAGCCAAAGGCTTATGCTGAGGAAGAAGAAGAAAATCCCTAAGCCTCTTTTTGGCTTCAGAAAAATCCTGACTTTCCCAGTGGAAATGCTCCCTTAAGGTATGTAAAGTTTCCCCAAAAGAAAAATCCTAAGGGGGAGAAGCAAAGGGAATGGAATCCTCTGCAAAAGAGTCCTCATAAGTAGGTATGGAGAAATCCAGGTCATAAGTAGGTATGGACAAATCCAGGTCATTAGAAGAGTCAGAACAAACAGAATCCTGTTCAGAAGATTCATGGTCAAGTTCAGCCTTAGGCCTCTTAGAAGGGGGGGGGGTGACTAGTCCTGATTAGAGTAATTAAATCTTCAGCCATTTTGATCATTTGTTTTTTAGGCACAGGGGCCTGAACATGTGGCCTGGGCACTGTTTTTTTACACAGAGATCGAGATTTAGGCCTTAGTATTGAAGGTGGAGTCGGTTTAATATGCAAATCTGTAGGCCTGAATACACCCCCAGAAGCTGGTGCTTGCACAGCGGCTCCAGACCCATCCAAGGTAGAGACATCCGCGGGTTCCTTAGGTGAAGCATCTCGTGGCATACCAGACTCTGAATGGGTTTCAGTAGAGGCCAGCGAATCAGAGGTAGCGGGTATCAGGGGCTGCGAAAGCACCTCACTGAGTACCAGCGAACTGGCGACTAGCTTAGGAGAAGCGTCGTCGGCAGTTTTGGACCTCAACGGCCTTTTTCTTTGCATTTTTTTGGTATTCCAGAATTCGGATGGCTAACAGACGACATTTCTGGATAATTAAACCGAGAACCAAAATATTTAGAAGCAAAAATGTACCGACGACGGATAGTGCGCCGATTAAATAAAGCACAAAACTGACAGCAAGGTACGTCGTGGTCAGGGCCTAGGCAAGGAATACAGTACAAATGAAAATCCTTATGAGGTATTTGCTTCCCACAAGTAATACAATTATTAACTTTTACTGACATCGGTAAGGAGCAAGAAAACGTTTCCCCAACGGGGTACTTAGCTTTTAGTTGAAGACTTCGGTTCTGAAACTCGAAAACGAAAATTTCAGGAGTCGGCCAACCAGCACTTGCGAACTGCTTCTTCAGGCACCGCGCGGCAAGAAAGACTGATGTAATGGTGTCAGCTGCATGTTTTATACCCCTGACGACCTGACGTCATGTAAGAAGGGACAGCAACTGACGCAGGAACCAAGACTTTGTTAATCAGGCAGACTGAGGGCAACCTGCCAGCAGATTACCCAAATGTAATGACTGCAACAGTGAAACACGAAGAACATCAGGAATAAATGAAAAAAAAAAGCTCAGCAAGGAATACTTCAGAAGACTAAAACTTGCATTGAAAACTGCCTTGACATCTGAGAAATAAAGTCTAAGCTATAAATCAATTTGCTCTTCCTGTTCTAACTTAAAGTTTTCTGGTGGTTAACTGGCCCCAAGAAATATTGGATCAACTGGACAAGAAAACAAGTTAAAAACTACAAGCTTATCAAATGATATAAAAATAAGTGTATACCAAACATTATGTATTCTTCATTCTGGAGGATATATGGGTGTCCTTGAAACTGATTAAATGTATACATCTCCAATCATGGGATATCTTTGTTTAGTTCATCAGAAGTGTTTCAGAATAAAAAGCAGGAATGGAAATCAAACCAGAAGTAGACAAAAATCAGACCGTAACTGAAAATAACAAAAAATAAGGGAGAGAATATATGGAAAGGGGTCAGATGAGAAGGAAAGCAAACTGATAAGTGTACATAGTGGCATCTATAGACATTTTTAGGAACAACCTCAGGTTGACCAACATTTGACGCATGAATGGTTAAGGATAAGTGAACTGAAACCAAATGATGAAAGGATAATAAACTAAGTTTACACTGGATTACAAAGTCCATTGAAAAAGTGTGAGAAACAGACAAATGCAGGTTCTGTAAAACAAAAACCAGAAATGGTCGCACATCTCATTGCTGGGTGTGATACACTCAGGGCAGAGTGCTGTATACTGAAAGATATAATAATGTGTCAAGACTGCTACTCTGGCAATTGTGCAAACAATATACTATACAAGCATCTGAAAAGCACTGGAAACATGAATCACAAACAAGAGAATAAGGAAGTTTATCAAATGGGATCACCCATTATTAACAGTTCAAAAACAGATGCAAGAGAAAAATAAGTCATGTCCCATCTGTGCTGTCAACTTTTATTCTTCCTTAATGATTGGGTTAAATTCTGACCCTAGGATCCGATTCGGCCACTTTTTAGAGATCGTGGAAGACTGAAAGCTGTCGAGCTCCTCTCCTACCAATAATGCATTAGTCCCCTACCATACCTCAGATCTAGTTTCCTGATTTTAGTGAATAAAAAAATTATCTATACCAGTACCTGGAGGCTCAACAGTGGTTCTTTTAGCATTTTCTGATCCTTCCAGAAGTTAAACTGGAGGGAGGAAAACTGAGGAAGAATGAAAAAGGACCATACTGATGGAACATTATGGTAAGTACATAACTTCTTTATCTGATGTAATTTCCATTTATTCTTCAACGACTGAGACAGAGTCCGCAGATATCTCAATCCCGGGAGAACTCTAAGGAAGGATGCTCCTGAGCACAGCTGAGCTGAAGGCTGCTCTTCCCCTACAGATCAAATCTAATTTGTAATGAACAATAAGGATACAAGGGTTAGCCCACATTACAGCTGCACAAATATCGTTCAAGGAAGATCAAGAAATACTGTAGCAGTTACCATAGCCCTTGTGGAATGAGCTTTTAGAAGTTTTGGCAAAGGCAACCCAATTTGTCGTAAACAAAGGAAATACAATCCGATGGCCATTTGGCTAAGGTCACTTTGGTAACTGGTTTGCCCAATTTTGAGTCCAAAAAGGTGACAAATAATTGATCTGATTTCCTGGAAACTTTTGTCCTAAGCAGATACAAATGTAAATGCCTGTGGACATCTAACAAGTGTGACACGTATATTTCTTTGTTTGAGAAATTTGAAAAGAAGACTGGGAGACTGATAGTTTGATTGATATTGGATTCTGACACCACCTTAGGAATGAATTGGTTCTTAAGGATACCCTTATCCTTATGAAAAATCAGATAAGGAAGCTTAGAAGACGGGGTTTCAATTTGAGACTCTTGTAGCAGATGAAATGGCCACTAAAAGACAAGTTTTCCAGGTTAAAAATTTTAGTTCAAACTTGGCTGATGGTTCAACGGGGGGGATTGTGTCAAGGCTTGTAACACTAAACTCAAATCCCATGGAGGTACCACTTATAAAAGCCTTACAAAGTTTGGTGGAGGCTAAAGATGAATGATTGATTCTTATGTGAAAAATAGAAATGTCAGCTAGTTGTACCTTAACAGATGAGGAACAGCTCCCTTTTTAAAGACTGTAGCTAACAACTCCAAAACATTTGGAATTGGTGCGGGAAATAGGGGCCAATATCTTTTTGCAGTGCCTAAAAAAACAGACCGCCTCCATTTGCTTTTGTAAAGTTTTCTAGAGGAAGCTTTGTGGGATAAGAGAATGTGACAGGAGAGGAGAGCCTGGGCTGTCTAGCTATCAGTGGAATTGGAGAAATCATACAGTCAACTTTAAGTCTAGAACGTCTGGGTGTACAGAATCTGTTGGGTAAGACAGGAGGTCCGAAGTTGGATCTAGAGGCCAATGTGGCAAAGAAGATGAGGCCAAAGAAAGGAAAACCAAAACTGAAGAGGCCAATAGGGGCAATGAGGATAACTGTGCTCTTCAATTGTGATGCCTTCTGAAGAAATTTGGGGATTAGAGGTACTGGGGGAAAGGTGTAGAGGAGACCAGGGGGCTCAATCATGGAGAAGGCCATCTCTCGGTGACTCCCCCAGTGGGTATATCAAGGCAAAGAACCTGTTGCACTTGTTGAGGGGAGATGCAGAAAGACAGCAGCAAGGTTGACTCCACTGATGGAAAATCTTTTCCACCACTTTCATGTTGAGACACTACTCATGAGGCATTAGAATGGACCTGTTCAGCTTGTCTGCTATCACGCTGAATTTCCACAGGATGTGCACTGCTATCAGAAATCGAGTGGCTGAGACCACCTACTGACACACACTCAATGCTTCTTGAGAATGGGGGTAAGATCTGGTTTCTTCTTGCTCGCTGATGTACCAGACCACTGACATATTGCTCATCTAAATCGCAATGTTCCTGGAGGGGAAAGTATCATGGAAGGCCAGCAATACTAGGAGGACAGCTCTCACTTCTGAGACTGATATGCATATTAGCCTCTTCGGGTAAAAATGTGCTTTGGACCGTATTTCCCAAGAAGTGCCCACCCCGGGGACTTCCAAGATGGATGCACATTGAGTTACTGCTTACTTCTAGCTCTCCCAGTGTGAAAGTAAACTCAGCAAAGAAAACTACTGGACTTATATTTCTAGGTAAGTCTCAGTAACTGATTAGTAAGTGCACTGCCCAGATGCCAGGAAAAAAGAAATACAGATGACCTGAAAGAAAATCAGCTATAAAAGGTAAGGAAAAACATTGCCTGGGACAAATACTGCAGCTTTTCAGCAAAAAGCAGTGCAAGTTCCAGACATAACTTCCAGTAACCTAGAGGAAAAGTAAAAGACAACTGCACAGAGTCCAGATTAAAATAAACAAAACACTGGAGTATATCAGCTCAAATAACAAATGGCTTGAAAAAAAAAAAACAGAAGCTCTAAACAGATATTCAGATGAGGTGATGAAACTGCAAAAATCAGAGGTCAAAATGAAGAAAAACCTACCAGAATATGAGACTGCTCAAGAAGAGCTATTTCAAAAATTGACAGAATTAGAGGACAGAGCACGTATGGAAAACCTGACATTTTCTGTTGTACCAGAGAAGCTAAAAGGAACAGACTATTAATTTTATGAAAGCACAAATAAGCAACTGGACTGGTATTCCACAGTAGGAGTTGTTAATTGAAAGGGCACATTGTTTGTGTGCTCCAAACCTAGCTATGAGAAATCAACCAAGACATTTATAGTAAAGATGCAATCCTACCAGCAGGAGTTGATTCTGACAAAACTGTGGCAGGACAAAGTACTAAAAGTGGGAGACAGCAGAGTGTTTTGTGGACAAATTACTACTCACGGTACACACCAGGCAGAAGAGGAGTAAATTTATGCCACTATTCAGGGAATGTTGAAGATCAGGCGTGAGATTCAAACTGGTTTACCAAGCTACCTTTAACACATGCTCTCCTGGTGGGAAAAAATAATTTTTGATGCAGTACACGTTAAGGAGAAAATACAAAAGTTTGTCCAACAAAAAGTGAGCTGTGAAACAGAAGAATATTCTACTTGTTCTTCTGGTAATAAAGATTGCAGAGAAACTTGTGCCAGTGAAACATTGTCCAATGTTTCAATGGAAAATGCTTGAGAGAAGGAACAAAAGCATAAGAGTCGACTAGAAGAATCGAGAGCATGTTGGAAATGAAAGAGGATACAGCAGATGGAGACTAACAGTAATAAAACCTCTTCTTCTTTCGGCTGCTCCCGTTAGGGGTTGCCACAGCAGATCAACTGTTTCCATTGCCTCCTGTCCTCTGCATCTTGCTCTGTCACACCAACCACCTGCATATCCTCTCTCACCACATCCATAAACCTCATCTTAGGCCTTCCTCTTTTCCTGTTACCTGGCAGCTTCATCCTTAGCATCTTTTTCCCAATATACTCTGCATCCCTCCTCACATGTCCAAACCAACGTAACCTTGCCTCTCTGGCTTTATCTCCAAACCTTCCAACCTGGGCTGACCCTCTAATATACTTATTCCTAATCCTGTCCATCCTCGTCACACCCAGTGCAAATCTTAACATCTTCAACTCTGCCACGTCAAGCTCTGACTCCTGCCTTTTTGTGAATGCCACTGTCTCCAACCCGTATAACATAGCTGGTCTCACTACCCTCTTGTAGACCTTCCCTTTCACTCTTACTGGTACTCGTCTGTCACAAATTACTCCTGACACTCTTCTCCACCCACTCCATCCTGCCTGTACTCTTCTTCACCTCTCTTCTCCACCCACTCCATCCTGCCTGTACTCTTCTTCACCTCTCTTCCACACTCACCATTACTCTGAACTGTTGATCCCAAGTACTTAAACTCATTCACCTTCGCCACCTCTATTCCCTGCATCCTCACCATTCCTCTATCCTTCCTCTCATTCACACACATATTCTGTCTTAGTCCTGCTGACCTTCATTCCTCTTCTCTCTAGAGCATATCTCCACCTCTCCAGGGTCTCCTCCACCTGATCCCTACTCTCACTACAGAACACAACGTCATCTGCAAACATCATAGTCCACGGGAACTCCTGTCTGATCTAGTCTGTCAACCTGTCCATCACCACTGCAAATAAGAAAGGGCTCAGAGCTGATCCTTGATGTAATCCCACCTCCACCTTAAACACATCCGTCACTCCCACTGCAGACCTCACCTGTGTCAAACTACCCTTGTACATATCTTGTACCACTCTTAAATACTTCTCTGACACTCCTGACATCCTCATACAATACCACAACTCCTCTCTAGGCACCCTGTCATATGTTTTCTCTAAATCAAAACCAGTAGTTTGGAAATTGACAACCGTGGGATATTTGGCAAACATAACAGAGGAAGAAAACCTGGAAATATTGGACTTTTCTGACTTTGTTAAACTTGTAGAGGACTCTAAAGCACATGCCCTACTTCATGTCATTAGTGTTCTGAAAAATACTTAGGAGAGGGAAGGAGGGAATAAGTGCACTGCCAGGATTTTTTTCATAAAATTCTTTGCATGTTATAACTTTTTTTGGTTATTTTTTTTTTTAAGTGTAATGAGGATATTAATGTAAACAGGTGCTCCTGTTTTTTCCCCCTACTTTCGCTCTTTCTCCTTGTTCAGTTTTAAAAAATGTAGACACTGAGTCTGGTCAAAACAGCAAGACAAAAGAAAAATTGATGCACTTTTTCTCATTCTTGCATGGGGTGGGGTGACTGGATTGGGGCCCTTAGCTTGATCTCGTAACAAGTGTTAAGAGAACAAGTAAATGAAAAACAACATTGAATATTATAAAGTTTTGTAGCAAATAAATGCATGTGTAGTAGCAACTTTGTACCTGGCCTCATGTCTTCATGGAGACAATCTGATAAAGAGAATTGGCTAGGAGATGCTGTTTTCTGAAAGCATTCAAGTGTCTTTCCACCTGGGAGAGCTATAAAGATAACACAAAATCAGACAGCATTTAGTAGAAGCAAAGGCTGTACCATGCGTCTTACCATGGAAAACCTTTCTTTTAGGTTAACCCAAGTGTATGAGTGCAGCTGTCAGTTTGGGACACATGTTCCTATTAGGAGGGTAAAACATTTGAAGATGTACATAGTTTTGTGTATAAGTGTTAAGTTAATGGGTTTTAGGGGTGGTATGGGAAGGTAAGCTTTTTTTTTGTTTTTGTTTGAGGGCTTTCAGTAAAACAATAAGTGTTGTAAGATGTGACATAGGCTCAAATGGATATGACAAGAAACTGTAATAGGTTCATAGGTTGGTACTATGCTATCAGCCCTAGGGCCTATACAAGCCTAGCCATAACAATTCCCTGGCTATTTCTTCCCACAGTATTTACTTCCCTGGACCCCTGTCTAGCAGGGCGACTGACGGAAAATTTCCTTTCTCCCATCCAATCGTCAAGGTTCCTTTTGAAGAGGGCCAAAGAGGCACTCTGCTTGACATGTATGGGCAATCTATTCCAGAGTCTGGGGAGTCTCTGGGTCAGGAACCTATCCCTCCAGCATGTTTTGTTTATTGTGATGACAAGGTTTAGATCCCTGGAGCGTGTGGCTCTGAGGGATTGGGATTTCTTTAAGTGTAGCATGTCCAACAGCTCTGGGTTTGACATGGCCTTGTATGTTAAGCAGAGATCGCCTCAGAGTAGACGATATGCGACAGAGTATAGCTGGAGTTTTTTAAGGCGGTCAACGTAAGGCATCTGCTTTAGGCCTGTGATTCTTTTAGTGAGGTATTTCTGCAGCCTTTGCAGTTGTTGCAGATGTCGAGAGGTACATACCAAACGGGGCGTTGTATTCTATAATGGGTCTAATGACGGATGAGTACAGTGGGACAATGACCTCCTTTTTTCTGGATGAAAAGCCCTTAGTGATGAGGTGTGCCACACAGAAGGATTTCCTGACTGTTGTGGCGATGTGGTTATCGAAGGTGAGACCACTGTCCACTTGTGTCCCTAAGTCTCCTATCACACTTTTGGTGTTTAGTGTACTGCCATCTATATGGTAATTCACAGGTACATGTTTTTTTCCCAAAGGGGATAACTGTACATTTCTTGGCATTGAGCTTGAGCCCATGGCTCTGGCACCAAGCATCTGTTTCTGTAAGGCCCTTTTGTAGAGTTATCCACATCATTTGGGGATTCAATAATGGCTCCCAGTTTGCAGTCATCTGCGAACTTGGTTATCCAGAGTCCCTTAGTGTTGGCCTGTACTTCAGAGAAGCAGATGCCAAACAAGAGCGGTCCCAGGACTGAACCCTGAGGTACTCCACTTGTCACTTGTCTGGAGCTGGATTTGGAGCTGGCTACTTTTACAGTGTGGGTTCTATCAGTAAGCCAGTTAGCAACCCATTGGGTGACGAAGGGATTAATGCCCAGCTTAGTAAGTTTATCTATGATTCCAGAGTGGGAGGATGGTGTCAAAGGCCTTGGCAAGGTCTAGATAGGCTGTGTGGACCACCTTACCCTTGTCCATGGCTCTGGAGACTGATTCGAAGAAGTCAATCAGGATCAGGAGACAAGATCGGCCCCTCACGAACCCAAACTGGGTGGGGTCCAGTGTTTGAAGGTTGCCAATGTCTTTGTTTATAAGTTCCATGATAATACGCTCCATGGCCTTGCAGATAAGGCTTGTCAGACTGATGGGATGTAGTTTCCGGGATCCAAGGTGGATCCCCCCTTGTGGAGTGGGATAACTGTAGCTCTGCGCCACTCAGAGGGCATGAAACCTGAGGTGAGGCTATGATTAAACATGACACTTAGGTGAGGTGCCAGTTCATATTGTAGTTCATGTAGTACACAGCCCGGGATGTCATCTGGTCCCATGGATGCTGTATTCTTAGCTTTGGAGAGTGCGTTTTTTACCTGTGTGGCCGTTATTACCGGAATTTGGCAATCTTCCGGTATTGAGATGGGCCATTTAGGGGGTGAGTGGGGGGGTGAAGTTGGCACTGAATCTATCTGCCAGGATATTGGCAATATCCTTGGGATCAGTATATTTAATGTCAATCTGTTTTAGCTCAGAGCAGATCTGAGCATTGCCATTTAGATTCTTGACAGTTACAGAATGCCTTGCGGTTGTCTTTGGAATCTTTAGCAATTTTATTTTCGTAATAAAGATTACGTGATAAAGATGGTTTATAATAAAGATTTTCGTAATAAAAGATCAACATGTCAAAAAGAGTATGCATACAATATAAAAGTTGGAACTAGACACTTAACAAAAAAGCTGTTACACATAAAAGGTGGAAAAAACTTTTTAAACACCATGATTTCTGTAATGCCTTTGAAAAAGTCAATGGACTCCCATACAAATACAAAAAAGTAACAGTAGTGAACTACACTAAAAATGTAGAAAGCAAATAGCTGTGTTACAGGAGACATGAACAGAAAGAAATGAACATGTGAATTTGACAGCGAGAGTTTTTCAGGATGGTTATTCAGAAGAATACCTGGGACAGAAGAAAACAGGAGTACTTATATTAATTGCAAGAATAGGTCCAATGATAGAAGATGATAAAAAAGATAATGGTAGATTTGTAGCAATAAGGGGCTACTGGCAAGGGAGGAGGATTACACTGACATGTATTTATATTCCACCTAAAGCTGCTATAATGGAGCTATAAAAAATTCTAGGAGAAAAAACTTATAGCAAAGGAATTTTACTCATAGGTGGCGACTGGAATTTGAATAGCAGCTGTGAATATGCGTCAGGGGGGGTCCAAAAGGGAAAATATAACAAAGGAGGGAAGATTTTTGAAGACATTTACAAAAATCTTTGGCATGGAAGATGTGAATTCAGAAGCAAGAGTTTGGCATGAATTTACACATTTCCCAAGATGCAAAAACTGGGTTAGGCTAGACAGAATTTACATTTCACAGGAACATGTGCATTTAATTTAAAGTCTTTGATATACACCCAGTAACCATTTTAGTTATTTTTGGCGAATGATCTGAAATAAAAAAGTACAGCTGTGTACACTTACCATAAATGTAGATGTTCTAGTGCATTCACTGTTGCAGTCATTACATTTGGGTTATCTGCTTGCAGGTAGCCCTCAGTCTGCCTGATTAAGTCTTGGGTCTTGCGTCGGTTGCTGTCTCTTCTTCCATGACGTCAGGTAGTCAAGGGTATAAAACATGCAGCAGACTTCATCAGTTTTGCTTGCCCCAGATGTCAGGTGCCCCCCTAATTGGAAGCAATTAAATCTATAAATATACAAGGGTATACCTCAAACAAAAAAGCAAATACACCAAAAAGCTTTTAAGCATTGAAAAGGAGAGAAGATGTATAGCCAAACGAAGTCAGGGGGCTGGAGGGAGGGTAACCAGGACTGCAACAGTGAATACACTCGAACATCTACATTTATGGTAAGTGTACACAACTGTACTATGTTCTTAGTGTTTCACTGTTGCAGTCATTACATTTGGGTAGATTCCCAAAGCGAAGGATTGGAGGAGGAATTCAGACAGCAGTAGGACCACCTATAAGGTCCTGCAAAACTGTAGTGGCAAAGCCAGCTCTGGATTTAGAGAAAATTGGCAAATGGTAATGCTTGGTGAAAGTATGTACAGAACTCCAGGTAGCAGCTTCTACGATGGCCCTGGTAGGTATGCCTCTGAAAAAGACTGTAGAGGTAAGATGCAGTCCTGCTTGAGTGGGATCTGATCCCCTGTGGGATAGGTTTTTCATGGTGCTTATAGCAGAAGTGAATGCAATGGCCTATCCATTTGGAGATAGTTCTCTTTGAAATAGCCTTCCCCTCTGTCCCTGCAGTAAATGCCACCAGCAGTTCAGATTTCCTTTGAGGTTTAGACCTGTCCAAGTAGAATCCAAGTTGTCTGCGCACATCTAAGAAGTGCAGTATCCATTTCCCTTTGTTCTGTGGATTAGGAAAGAAGGCAGGCAAATGAATGGACTGATTAAAGGCCACACTGGATACCACCTTTGGCATGAAAGAGGGATTGGTCCGGAGGGATACCCTATCCGCATGAAAGATGATGAAAGGCTCCAATGCCATAAGGGCCTGTAATTCATATACCCTTCTTGCTGAAGTGATGGCTAAAAGGGAAGCTGTTTTCCAAGAAAGGAATTTTAAATCTGCAGTAGCAGCTGGCTTGAAAGGAGGAAGGGTGAGTTTCTCCAATACAAAGTTAAGGTCCCAGGCTGGAGTTGGAGCTCTCCTGGGTGGTCTTAGACTTTTGGCCCCTCTGATGAACTGCTTGAGCAGTAGGAGAAAGAAGAGAGGAGGTTCTGTGTTATAATGAGCTGAAATGGCTGAGGCGTGAATTTTTATTGAGGAAAAAGACAGGCCCTTGTGCAGCATCTCAGTTAAGTATTGTAAAATCTGAGGTAAATTGGGCACTGCTGTGCTCATTCCTTGAGACCAGTTCCAGGCACAGAATCTTTTCCATTTTTCAGCATAAGATTTTCTAGTACTAGGCCTCCTTGCTTCTAAAATGACATCCATCACTGGTTTACTGAGGAATGGTAAATTAGAGCTTAGGTAATTAGTCAGGCTGCTATGTTCAGTGTTTGAAGCTGAGGGTGCAGAATCTGGTTGTCCTGCTGAGACAGCAGGGTAGGAGTCTGGGGCAGGTGCCATGGAGCCAACAGTGACACACTGCGTAGAAGGGGGTACCAGTGTGGCGTGGCCAGGCTGGTGCAATCAAAATCATACTTGGTTTGTCTTGTTTGATCTTTAGTAGTACTTTGGAGAGCAGAGGCAGAGGAGGAAAGGCATAAACTGATAGGTTTTTCCAGCTGAAGGACAGAGCATCCACTTTCCAAGCTTGTCTGTGGGGAGTCCTTGCACAAACTTTTTCCAATTGATAGTTCTGGGGGGAGGCAAACAGGTCTATATCTGGGCTCCCCCCGTTTGCTTGTCAACATGTTGAAAATCCTTGGTTCCAGTTTCCACTCGTGTGGGTCCATGAGGGTTCTGCTTAGTCCATCTGTCAGTGTGTTTAGCTTTCCTGGCAGGAATTGAGTTTGTAGATGTACTTGGTAGTTCAAGGCGGTGTCCCACAATGCCATGGCTAGTCTGTAGAGGGGGTAAGAATGTGTACCCCCTGTTTGTTTATGTACCACATAACAGTGGTGTTGTCCGTCTTTACCACTAATTGTCCTGGAAGAATGTGGTCCTTGAAGGCTGTCAGAGCATTCTGTACAGCTAACATTTCTTTATGATTGATGTGAAGGTGCATTTGAATTGGGTTCCATTTGCCCTGAATGCACTTACCTGCCAGGTGCTACCCCCCCCCCCGCCCATGCATAGTCTGATGAGTCTGTTGTTAGGGTTTGGGTGGCAGGGGGTAGTGTGAATGGTAGTCCCTTGTTTTGGTGGCAGGCCTCTGCCCACCAAAGGAAGTCCAGGCGTAGACAAGGAATGATAGGAATCATTGCTTCTAGATCCTGAGAATGTTGACACCATAGGCTTTTTAGATACCAGTGTAATTTCCTCATATGCAGTCTTGCATATGGAATTAGAAGAATGCAAGAGGCCATGAACCCCAAGGCTTCTAGTATTTGCCTTGCAGATAGCAGGGTTTTTGTGACCACTTGTTTGAAGTAGATTGTCAACTGAATTTGTTTCTCTGGCATGAGGAAAGCCATCTGGGAAGTTGTATTTAAGCTTGCTCCCAGGAATATAATTTGTTGACAGGGTACCAGGTGTGATTTCTTTTCATTTATGGTGTACCCCAGACAAGTTAGCACCCTCTGTACAAAAGCCAGATGATTCAAAAGTATGTCCTGGTTTTCTGCCTGAATTAGACAATCGTCCAAGTATTGGTATATTTAAATATTTCTTTGCCTGCAAAATGATATGACTGGAGCTAGGCACTTTGTGGATACCTTGGGCACAGCAGATAAGCCAAAGGGCAGTGCTGAGAAATGATAGTGCGTGTAGACTGCTTTGAAGCGTAGGTATCTTCTGCAAGATTCCCTGATTAGGATGTGCAGGTATGCTTCCTTTAAATTTAGTGTTGCCAACCAGGCATCTTTGCTTAGCATAGGAAGCAAATGGTGAAGAGTCAGCATCTTGAAATTTGGAATCACCAAAAAGGTGTTTAGAGTAGGCAGGTCCAGGATAGGACGCCATGAATAGTCTTTTCTGGGTACCAGGAAAAATCTCGAGTAGAAACCTTGTCCCTTTTTCTCTTCTGGTACCAACTGAATAGCCCCTACGCTTAAGAGAGAGTACTTGCTTTTGGGCCTCTTCCCACTGCTTTGAAGGTAGATCCGGCCAACCGCTTGGAGTTGGTGACGTGTGGAAGTGAAATCTGTATCCTTGGGACACTATATTAAAAACCCATTTGTCCTGCGTAATGAATCCCCAGTTCTTTGCATGAAGTGCAATCATTCCCCCCAAAGGGGCAGTCAGTTGAGAAGTGCTTGTAAGTTTTAAAAAGAAGTCATTGAGACAGTTTACCATAGGGGGGAGTTTTATTACTCCCAAATTTGGAAGTGGAGGCCCCCCCACTGCTTAGTCTTGCGAGTCCCCTGGGACTGAAGCCTGGGTGCTCTGCTGGATCTGGGTTTGGACTGAGAAGGTCTGGAAGAGGCAGGAAAGGACCAGTTCTTAGAAGGCCAATGCCTACTAAATCTTGGAGGTTGTACTTGTAAAAAGTCTTTAACAGTTTACATAGATTTAGCTTTTTCCTCCATCTTTTTAAGAACTTCTGCCTTGTTGCCAAACAGGTGGCCCTGATTTAAGGGAGCATCCAGTAATTTCAATTTAACATAATCTGGCAAGGATTGCTCCTTAAGCCAAGCATGCTTTAAGTACAGACCCAGTTACCGCGGCCCTGCAAGATGCCTCTAGTGAATCAAAACCACATTGCAATGTAGGTTTACCAACCTGGTCAGCAGAATGCATAAAATCCTGTAAATCCTTATTTTCAGCACAATCAGGAGTCAACATCATTTTCTGTTTAAGCAATCCAATAATATGCAGCTGATACTTTAACATATGAAACTGGCAATTCAAGGCCCTAATGGCCAAAGTTGCAGAAGTGTATAACTTCTTACCCCATCTATCCAGCACCCTGGAGTCTCTATCAGAGGGGGTAGGATTTTTGGCAGTAGAAGCTTTAATGCCCTTGGGTCCCTGTGAAATGGTTTCAGGATCCGCAGTAGGATTTTTGAAAAGGAACTTGTGAGAGTCAGGAACCCTGTAATATCTATCAGGTTTTCTGGAAGCAGGAGGTAGAGAGTCAGGGGCCATGCTAGATTCCGAAAAGGCATCATCAACAATGTCCAGTACAGGAGGTATAGCTAAAGGCCTGTGCTGGGGTAGGAGTAAGAAATCCCTAAGCCTCTTTTTAGAATCAGAGAAATCCTGATTTTCCCAACGAAAAAGCTCCCTGAGAGTATGCAAGGTTTCACCAAAAGAGAAATCCTCTGGTGGGGAAGCAGAGGGAATAGAGTCCTCAGCATCAGAATCCTCATAGGTAGATAAGGGTAAATCCTGGTCATCAGAGGAAACAAATTTCAGAATCCTGGTCAGAAGTATCATAAGCAAACTCAGTCCTAGGTATCTTAGAGGGGGAAGGTTGGCTTCCCCTGATTAAAGTAATAAGGTCTTCAGTCAATCTTATCATTTGTTCTTTAGGCATAGAGGCCTGACCATACAGTCTGGGCATCAGTTTTCAAGGCATGGTTTGAGTTTTAGGCCTTGAAGAAGAAGATGGCGCCGGTTTAATATGCAAGTCAGTAGGCCTGAATACACCAACAGAAGCCGGTGCCTACACAGTGGCTCTGGACCCATCCAAGGTAGAGACATCCGCAGGTTCCACAGTTGAAGCATCTCGCGGCATACCGGACTCTGAATGGGTCTCAGTAGAGGCCTGCGAATCTGAAATAGCAGGTATCAGGGGCTGCGAAAGCGCCTCACTGAGTACCGGTGAACTGGGCGGCCTCTGTCTTTATCTTTGCTTTTCTTCAGAATGTCGGTAGTCGGATGGCTTACCGAAGACATATCAGGATAATTGAACTGAGCATCAAAAAATTTAGAAGCGCAAATATACCGACAGATAGTTGGTGGTTTAAATAAGGCACAAAACCGACAGCGAGGTACGTCATGGTCAGGGCCTAGGCAAGGAATACAGTACGAAAGAAAATCTTTATGAGGTATTTGCTTTCCACAAGAAATGCAATTATTTACTTTTACTGACATCGGTTTAGAGCAAGAAAAAGTTTCCCCAACGGGGTACTTAGCTTTTAGTTGAAGACTTTGGTTCTGAAACTCGAAAATTTCAGGAGTCGGTCAACCGGCACTTGCGAACTGCTTCTGCTTTGGGCACCGCACGGCAAGAAAGACTGATGTAATGACGTTGGCTGCATGTTTTATACCCTTGATGACCTGACGTCATGGAAGAAGACAGCAACCGACGCAGGACCAAAGACTTTGTTAATCAGGCCGACTGAGGGCTACCTGCAAGCAGATAAACCCAAATGTAATGACTGCAACAGTGAAACACTAAGAACATCACAGGGTAATTAAATAAAAATAAGAAACTGGCACTTTCCCACCAATCTGTTGAAAAGAGAGGAATTTAAGGAAAGGGTAGTGGAAATTATTCAGAAGTTATTATAGAAGAAAGAAGTTTCTTCTGAAAATATAGCTAGGGAGAGGGATAAAATTAAAGTGGAGTTTAAAAACAGGGTGGAAATAAGAAAGGGAGATATGGCTAAGAAGTAACAATTATTTAGAGGGACTGACAAGTGTTAAAAGTATTGCAGAACAAAAGGAGCTACTGCAGAATCCTAAACAGAAAATAAAGGATTACCTCGATAATATGCATGAATTTAGAAAGATTTCTGTTAAGCAACTGTTTTTCTGATAACTCTAGAGCACAAAACTTTTAGCACAGAGACTCGGGCAACAGAAACTAGAAAGGGTGTCGTCAAACTTAGGGAGCTTCCAACAAGGAATATAACAAAAGATCCTGTTAAGGTATTAGTTGTATTTCGGAACTTCTGTGAAAATCTGTATAAAGCAGAGAAACATGAAAATCAAGAAAATATAAGCAACCAAGTCTACAATTCCAATACCTAATCATTCAATACCTAACAACTATCACCTGTATAACTTCCCAGCTACTACTAGGAGAAGACATTCACCCCAACCCCAGGCCAGCAAGCTATGATAATAAGCCATGCACCCATCACTATTCAGCTAAGCACAAACCCACTGACTTACTGATACTAAATATGAATACCCGCAGTATCATGAATAAAATAGAAGACCTTCACACTGCCATCTCCTTATATAACCCTGATATTATTCTCATCACAGACATATGGCTTAAACCACACATTAAAGATAATTCCATCACCCCACCTAGGTATAACATTCTCAGGGCAGACCGGCTACATAAAAGAGGTGGAGGCTTCGCTCTACTTCACAGAACCAACCTACAACTCCAACTCCTCCAAAAAGATTCCCGCAACTTCAACAATGCAGAGACTATTTGCAAAGCTCTCCCTTAACCAGCATAAGCACCTAAACTTACTGGGTATCTATATACCCCAGGGTGATAACCTAACCACCCTAGAATCCATACTTCACTGGGCCTCATACTCCTTCCATCAAAAAACTATCGTGCTAGGTGATGTAAACATTGACTGGGACTCCATCCATTCTTCCACCCCCACCCACCATATTAGCCTATATAACTTCACCCAACTTGTAGATACTCCCACATGCATTGATAAGACCACAAAAATAATCTATACTTGATTGGATCCTCACAAATCAACCAAATACTGCCCATCAATGTAGCACCCTACCAAACTCTCTAAGCGACCACAGCCCCACTTTTATCCTTGGGCAAAAACTTATAATAATTAATCCTTCCTCCCTTTTACAAACCCGCTCTAACAAAAATTTTCCTAGAGACCACTTCATAAGAGCCTTGCAACATTGCAACTGGTCTCCCATCAAAACCCTTTCATTAGACAAAGCAGTTGATTACTTCAACTCCACATTCCTAAATATCCTCAACCAACTTGCCCCCTTAAAAATTATCAGGATACGTAGTAACCCCAACCCTTGGCTCCAGAAAACCACAAAAGCCCAACTTAGAGCCAGGGATAAAGCCTGGAAAACTTGGCACCACACTAGATCACCCACAGCTAGGCAAATATTTCATGAGCTCTGAAACAAAGCAAAAAAGCAGGTCAAGCTTGATAAACAAAATTACTATATCACTCAACAAAACAAATACAGTACCAAAGTGCAAATATTCTGGGCAACAATAAATAACATCCTACAGCCCAGAAGTAGTACCACTCCCACACCCAATATAACAGGTACAGACCTGGACATAGCCTCCAGCTTTAATAACTATTTCATAATAAAGTTATTTAATACTCAAACTCTTAAATAACGTCACTTTCTCCAACACCCCACCACCACCTCAGGCCCAAATCAGTACCATACCTTTCACACTTAAGTCTGTTCCTACCTCTACTATCCAAAAACTCCTAGCCATACTCAAACCAACCATCCTTACAGCCGATAACCTTCCTGCCGAATACCTCTAAATTGCATCCACAGCTATAGCCCATCCCATTTCACTTCTAATAAATAGATCCATCACCGAACATGCCGTTCCATTCCTGTGGAAAACCTCATATACCACTCCACAAAGGTGGCCCCTCTCCCTAGACCTTTCCAACTATCGACCAATTGCAATTCTCTCACCCCTCTCTAAGATCCTAGAAAGATGTATTCATCACCAGTTCCTCTCCTATCTCCTCACCAACAACCGTCTCTCCTCAACCCAACACGGATTTTGCCCATCCCACAGCAGCACCACTGCCCTACTCAAATTCACCAATACTATAAACTTCCACAGGAATCTAGGTAAATTTATCTCAGCTACTTTCCTAGATTTATTCAAGGGATTTCATACAGTCTCACATAATAAACTACTATCTTGTCTCTCTGACCTCAACCTTAACAACCCCACCCTCCTCTGGTTTAAAAGCTATTTAGATAACTGCCAACAGTCCGTCAAATGGCAATTCTCTATCCCCTCCCACTCCCAACCTCCTTAGATGTGCCACAAGGATCAATCCTAGGACCCCCTCTTTTTAATATCTTCACAAACCAACTCCACTCAGCTACCTCTAAAGCCGACATAGTCCAATACGCTGACGACACAACTCTCATGCTCTGCACCCAACATCCAACTTCAACAAAAACTGCAAGAAGCCTTCTCTGAAATAGAGAACTGACATAATTCACAACCCATACTAAATCCCAAGAAAACAAAACTAATGCTAATCCACTCTACTAAAACGAGCAACCTTACCCTTCTCTATACTCTCCACCAGCAAAACCCAAATCACCCATCACAGAGGCTAAACTACTAGGAGTTACCATCGACCAGCAGCTCAAATTCACAAAGCACATATCAAACAACCATCACTAAAGTCCACAAAAAGCTAGGTTTCCTCTATCACTGTAAAAGTTATCTAACCACCGAATCTCGAATTGCAACAGCCAGGACCCACCTCCTAACTACTCTACTTTATGTATCCCCAGTTCTAACTAATCTTTACAAAACTAACCTTAATAAACTTTCCATCTGTTACAACAAAATTGCTAGATTCGCTACCAATGCCAAATCACGATCCCACCACTGCCTTTCCCTACAAGCCTTGCACTAGCTTGAATTTCTGAACCTATTAAGGTACCATCAAACTCAGCCTAGCTCATCTAATTCTGTACTATCCCGAGAAAACCCCTGACCTGACTGGCATGCTGAACTTCTACAATTCAAATAGGTAATGTTGGTCCTCCAACAAAGTCTTAATCAAAACCGTCACATGCAAAAACAACTCTGGGGAATCACTATTTGCCCATGAAATAGCAAAAATATGGAACAACCTTCCCCCTGACCTCAGACTACAAAACTCCACACCCTCCTTCAAAAGTCTACTTAAAACATACCCCTTCACCAACCATCTATGCACCTGTAATTGACCCCCTGAGGCCTCGTCCGCTTACTATTTCTGCACCCCATCTGTCCTGGACAACACAAACACCATCTCCCTATCCATGTATCCATGTGTGAGCAATATCCTATATGTGTGTGTGTGTGTGTGTGTGTGTGTGTGTGTGTGTGTGTGTGTGTGTGTGTGTGTGTGTGTGTGTATATAGATATATATATATATCACACACACACACATATATGTATGTATGTATATATATATATATATATATATATATATATATATATATGTATAGTGTGTGTGTCTGTATGTATGTGTATGCATATATATGTATGTATACTCTTGCATGTATATTTGCTTGAATGTATATATGGAAAACTTAAACATTTATATACTTGTATTCAATTGTGAAATATCTTGCAATGCTCTACCAGGTTCTTATCTACTCTCATTGTATATTCTGTATACTTGTATTTTTAAACAAACGAGGAATATCCTCTTATTGTACACTAACAGCTGTAAAGTCTACCATCTGTATGCTACTACTCTGTAATGTCTCTCTTGTAAATTTTTCTTCTCTCTGTAAACTTATGGAGTTTTTCTCCCCAAGACTCCGCTGAAAATGGACACTTGTCCAGTTGAACTATCCTGGCAAACAAATGTTAAATAAAATTAAATAAAATGTACAAATGGAAATGTTTATGGAAGAATTAAATATGGCAGTGTTAGAGGTAGATGAGGCTCAATTACTAACAGTTAAGGACAGTAGGAAATAATAAAAACGTTGATGTATAACCTATCCACTTGAAAGTCCCCTGGAATAGATGGTATTCTTGAGGAAGTTTGGAAGCTATGAGGGAAAATACTGAAAGATCTGGAAGGTTTTGTTTAACAATGTTTTAAAAGGAGAAGTACCAACATCCTGGAAGAAAGCAGTGGTTGCTGTAATACCTGAAGAGGGTAAAAACCCATCAGATCCAGTTTCATACATGCCCATTTCAATACTAAAACAAGATTATAAAATGTTTAAACTGTTTATGTCTATAATGGCTAAAAGAATGGCAAAGGTGATACCAAAATGTATATATCTGGACCAATGTGGTTTTGTGGATGGGAGCCAAACATCTGACAACGTTAACAGAACATTGATAATAAAGAGGGAAGCAAAAGGTAAAAAAATACCACTGTTGTTGGTGGGTCTTAACGCAGAGAAAGCATTTAACAGAGTAAGCTAGGACTTTATGAGAAGGGCAATGGAAGCATTTGCATTCCCTGATAAAATTATAAGGTTGATTACAATGCTATATAGGGGATCGGAGGCAAAAATTAAAGTGGGTGGGTTCCTCTCTGATAATTTCTGCTTGAGCAGAGGAACCAGGCAGGGGTGTCCTCTTTCCCTTTGTTATTTGCATAACATTTAAAACCACTGGTAAAGAAAATAAGGGACTCAGAAATTCAAGGATATAATTGGCATGGTAGTCAAGAAAAGCTGGCTCAATTTGTAGAGAATATTTTATACTTGATAAAACCCAGAAAAGGACGTCTCAGTGTTGTGGACCATTCTGAGGCAGTTTCAAATCTTTTCAGGATACAAAATTAATGTTAAAACAAAGGCAACAGCTGTAAATTATGTACCTACACAGAAACTGGTTCAGCAATATCCACACTTATGGGGACATGATAAAATGAAGTACTTAGGAGCACTGTTGCTCGTCCCTCTCCAACACAGAGGACAAACAGGTGGGGTATTTCGTTTAGATTCATTAATACATAGAAACGCATCAGGGTGGACAGCAACATCATAAAATAAAAAAGAACTGGTTAACAGACAGATTCTACATACATACACGGTTACATCTCAATATCTTACTACAAAAATGGCAGTTAAGACTTTTTCCAGCTCTTGGACAGCTTCTTAAAGGTACACACACACACACACACACACACACACACACACACACACACACACACACACACACACACACACACACACACACACACACAGATCTACATCCTCCCTCTTAAAAAGATTGCCCTTTGCAAAACAATAGTAGAGTTGGACATACATTACTATAGACATTAGAAACAAAACACAATGTTCATGTCCAAGTTGCCATGTACCTACTACCTGGTTTGGAGATAAGACCAAATCTGGTAACATAATCTGGACTAAATTTAGCAACAGGGACAGTCTTTGGTGAACAACTCATATCAGGAACAGGAATATTCTCTGGAACTTCCTCAGGAATTGGAACACTGGACAAGTCACTGAGATAAAGAGTCTTTCTCACAGGCTATGTGCTGTGGTATAGGCTCGGACACCCGTCTCAAATCCTTCCGATTCTGCCTAAACTCTGTTCCTTGTGACTCCACAATGCATGATCTCTGCTCTGAACAAATATTCTTCACAACACCAATCCGATTATAACTTCTGGACGTTTGCAACCCTACCACTTTCTCGTAATGGATTGAGCGGTTTGCTGGTCTTATCATAGTAGGACTGCTGAGTTAGGCATTTCTTCAACAGATTGGCTTTCACTGACCTGTTGTTCTTGACACATGGAACCAACAATTGGCTGCTGATTGGTAACGTGGTTCTGGTGTGTCTCGACAAAAGTCTCTGAGCAGGTGAACCAAGATTTTTATCATAAGAAACATTTCTGAGATTCAAGAGATTCAGGAAAACATCACTATCATCTTGTTTTGACTTCTCTAGTAACTGTTTTGCACTTTGAACTGCATGCTCTGCCAAACCATTTGACTGTGGGTACTCAGGGCTACTCATGACATTTGTAAAGTCCCACTATTTGGCAAATCTTTTGAACTGTTAGCTTGTAAACCGCATGCCATTGTCAGAAATAACTTTGTGCGGACTACCATGCATTTCAAAATGACGCTTCATCTTAGTAATGACAGTACTGGACGCTAAATTAGGAAGTAGGTCAATCTCAAAACAATTTGAGTGAGTCTAACACCAGATAATGTGGAGCCTTCCACTCAGAGATGTCGGTGGCTACTGCGTTGACCAAGATAGTTCAGGAATCTGGTTTAGCTGAAGTGGTTCCTTCTGTTGATGTGGCATGGTACTATTACACAAGGAAGATAAAAGTGGTCTCTCAATATCTAATAACATAGAAAGCAAAAATACTAGTCCTCTCGCCCTTCTTTTGGTAGAGTCGGCTCCTGGGTGACCATGATGCAAGACAGTAATGTCCTCTTGTTGCAAGAACTTTGGAACAATTACTTTTGGACCTTTCAGAATTATACCATTGTCAGACAAAATCTCATCTCTGTATGGAAAATAAGTTTGCACTTCTTGAGGTAAACTAGATTGCTTTGACAGCCATCCTTGATTGATAAAGTGGTTGAGCCTTTGTAAAACTGGATCTATGGCTGTATGATCTCAGCTCATCAAGACATGTGGAAGAAACATTTCTCAGTTCCATGACTTGAAAATCAAGGTTTTCATTCCTGTGCTATTATGTGGTGTTTCTGGGTGATCTGGATAATGTATTAGCAAAATAAAAAAGTTTGCTTTCATGTAGACAAGAGTGAAATTATACTTTTGCAATCTCAGCAACATACACTGCAGTCTGGCTGGAGCTGAATGCATAGGCTTTCTCAAGATAGTGACTAGAGGTTGGTGGTGTGTTTCAGTCTGGATAGGTCTACCATAAACAATCCTGGAACTTCAAACATGCAAACACAATTGCCAAAAGCTCTTTCTCGATCTGGGTTTACTGCATTTTAGTTTGGGTAAGAGTTCTCAATGCATAGGCAACAGGTAGATCCTCTTGTAGAATGACTGCACCCAGACCAAATTTCAAAGCATTGCATGAAAGAGTAACTGGTTTGTGAACATCACAGCATCTGAGAGTTGCTGGACTTGCGGTTCTCTGTTTCAGGACCTCAAATGCTCTTTGGTATTGCTCTAATCAAGACCATGATACATCTTTGTGCGTCAGCTCTCTGAATGCTGCTGACAGTTGATTCAAGTCTGGAATGAACTTGCCTAGACAGTTAACCATGCCAAGAAAACATGCAGGGCTTGAACATTGTCTGGAGCTGGCATCTCAAGAACAGTTGTTTGCTTAGAAGTGTCTGGTCATAGGCCTGAACTGGTAAATAAATGACCAACATAACTAATTTCTTGTAGCCTGAATTTGCATTTCTGTGGATTGAGCTTAAGATTCACTTGATGTGCCATTTTCAGTACTTTTGGGGTTTCTGTCATGCACCTTTTTACCATGACTGCCTACTAGTATGTCTATGACAGCACAAGGCTACCCAGAAAAAATTTTCTCCATTGCACATTGAAAGACTTCACTTGCAGAATTTATCTCAAATGGCATTTTCAAATAATTTGTACCTGCCAAACGGAGTACTGAACGTAGTGAGGAATGATGATTTCTTGTCTAGCTGAATTTGTCAAAATGAACTCTGCATTCAAGACAGAAACAGTGGCATTTGGCATCAAGACTGCGACTTCGACTGTGCACGTTGGATGATGAGGTCTGTCCAGCTCTTTTATCAAATCTCGTGGGTCAGTACGTATTCTGATGTCACCTGAGCTTTTCTTATGAGATACCACCATGGAAGATACCGTCTGGACAAATCACACCTTGTCGTACCATTTTATCTAGCTCGACTTTGAATCTGTCCTGCATGGCTACTGGAACTTTTCATGCTGGCCTGATAACTGGACATCTGGATCTAACTTCCTGGAGTACAAAATTGGAAGCTTCCTTAATTTGTCCTCGAAAAGATCAGCATAGGTAGAAAAACGTACTGGGTAAAATTAGAGTAGTGGCCTTTCAAGCTAACATGATGGACTTCCTTGGTAAATGAAAGCAGTCCCATTTTCAAACTCTCTCTGAGCCCTAATAATGACTGGACGTGCCTCTTGACCACATAAAATAAGTTGTAGCTTCTCCCAGTGGAGTAGCATGAAAGCACTACTGAGCCTTCGGTTTGAATTACTTCACCTCCATAAGCAACAAGCTTCACACACCTTGACAAATCAAGCCTTTCACCATGACACACACTAGCAAATGTTTCTGCTGACATAACATTGCACTTGGAATTAGAAGTTATGTACTTACCATAACGTTCCATCTGAGTAGGTGGATTCATTTGTCTGCAACCTGTGGGTATGGATCCGATATCGGATCCGAACCGGCATGGTTTATCCAGCTATGGATCCGAGCTCCTAGCTCCTCCCCTCACCCATAATGCCCTGCTCTCCCTACATGACCTCAGATCGAGTTTGCCCTGCACCAACTACCCTAACCAAAGGGTAACACACCCTATGCAGGAAACTGACAAGGCCAGGGGGATAGGAGGGAGGGATGGTTGCAGACAAATGAATCCACCTACTCAGATGGAACGTTATGGTAAGTACATAACTTCTAAATCTGAAGTAGGAGAATTCATTTGTCAGCAACCTGTGGGGCAGAGTCCCCAGCTACCTGAATCTTGGGTGGCCATCATGGAAGGATATTCCGGAGCACCGCAGAGCCAAAGGATGCTCTACCTCTAGAAGTGACGTCCAGCTTGTAATGAGTAATAAAGGTATGAGATGAAGCCCAAGTGGCTGCTGAACAAATGTCATCCAGAGGAACCCTAGACTTAAAAGCCGCTGAAGTAGAGACAGACCGGGTCGAATGAGCATGGTGCGGGCCTCCCAGAGGCTTGGTACGCCAACAGAATACACTGAGAAATCCAGTGTGACAAAGAAACTTTGGAAATTGGTTTATCCAGATTGAATTTGGCAAAAGAAATGAACAACTGGTCTGATTGCCTATGACCAGCTGTCCTATGAAGGTAAAAACAAAACTGCCTGTGAACATCCAAGGAATGCAGCTTGTATTCGCCTTTGTTTTGATACTTCGGGAAGAAAACAGGGAGGTTGATGGACTGATTAATGTTAGCTTCCGAAGCTACTTTAGGAAGAAAGGAGGGACTGATCCTGAGGTACACCCGGTCCGGATGAAAAATCAAATAAGGCGGTTTCATGGACAGGGAGTGAAGCTCTGAAACTCTCTTAGCCGAAGTAATGGCTACCAAAAAAGCGGTCTTAAAGGACAAGTGTTTAAGATCAACTGTGGCCGCAGGTTCGAAGGGGGGAGCGGTCAAGGCCTGAAGTACCAAGGAAAGATCCCACGGGGGAGCCGTTTCTTTGACAGGGGGGGTCTGAGCAAAAAGGTGCCTTTTAGGAAGGTTTTGCATAACTTGGCCGACATAAGAGGCCCTGAATCGTGTCCAACATGGTAATGCGATATGGCCGCCAGCTGAACCTTAACCGTGGAACTACTGGCGCCATCCTTAAAGAGAGTAGTAAGGAAGTCTAGAACCAAAGGAAGGGGAACCGTGAAAGGATCTAGGCCTTGCCGCTCTGCCCAAATGGAGAAACGCTTCCATTTACTGCGGTAAATTTTTCTGGTAGAGGGCTTGTGGGCCGCTACCAGAATGGCCTTAACTGGGGACGAGATACCGGGAGTCCTGATTAGGAGTGGAACTGGAGCAGCCAAGCAGTCAGCTTCAGGTTGTCCAGGTTCGGAGTTGGCAGGTTCGATGGGTGTGATATCAGATCCGGAATGGGATCTAGAATCCAAGGTGGATTCACTGAATGAGACCTTAGGTAAGGGAACCAGATCTGTCGAGGCCAGAACGGGGCAATGAGGATCATTCTGCACCCAAACCGAAAGGCTTTCTGAAGTACTTGCAGCATCAGAGGTAGAGGGGGCTATGCGTAAAGAAGACCGGGAGGCCAAGCATGCACCAGAGTGTCTCTCAGAGAATCTCCTGGAGGGGGGATTAGAGCAAAAAAACTGTTGCACTTGGCGTTTAAAGGAGAAGCAAAGAGATCGCAACAGGGAGTCCCCCACTGTGCGAAGATACGTTTCGCTACTTGAGAATTGAGGGACCACTCGTACGGGGAGAGAATGGTGCGACTGAGCTTGTCCGCTAGGATGTTGGTCCGACCCGGAATATGCGTTGCGATGAGAAAGAGGTTGGTGGAGATCGCCCATTCCCACACTCTCATGGCTTCTCGACATAAGGGGTAAGACCTGGTTCCCCCCTGTTTGTTGATGTACCAGACCACCGACATGTTGTCTGATTGAATCGCAATTGTTCCCAGGGGAAGGAGGGCCTGAAGTGCTTGCAATGCCAAGAGCACTGCCCTCATTTCCAGAACACTGATATGCAGGGAGGTCTCTGAATCGCTCCACGTGCCTTGGACCATCCGGCCCGCAAAATGCCCCCCCACCCGAGGCAGGAAGCGTCCGTGGTCACCGTGGCGAGAGGGGGAGATGCACAAAAGGGGCGGCCCCTGTGGAGGTCTGGAGAATGGAGCCACCACAAGAGAGACCGCTTGCAAGCCTTGCTGATTGCAATGGGATGATACAGGGGGAGGGAGAGAAACGACCATTGCACCTGAAGTGTCCATTGAAGCACCCGCACGTTCAAGCGGGCGTGCGGAAGAAGAGTAATCGCTGCCGCCATAGACCCTAGCGCCCTCAGGATCAATTCCGCAGGTGATGAGCTGGAGTGAAGGATGGCCCGCACCTGGAGTCGCAGATTCCGAACCCTGTCGGTTGTGAGAAAGGCTCTTAAATTTCTCGTGTCTAACCTGGCTCCTATAAATTCTATTGTTTGAGTAGGGACCAGGTTGGACTTCTGTATGTTTACCGTGATGCCTAGCTTGGGAGCTAGATGAAGGAAGGAGTCTCTTGCCAAAGAGAGTAGATGCCTTGTTGGAGCGGTGAGAAGCCAGTCGTCTAGGTACAGAAAGACCTGCACCCCCTGAAGCCTCAGGTGGGCCGCAACAACTGCTAACAATTTTGTGAACACCCTGGGGGCTGTGGTGAGACCAAAGGGAAGGACCCTGTACTGGTAGTGACTGGCTCCCAGCCGGAAGCGAAGAAACCTCCTGGATCGTCTGTCCATCCGAATGTGGTAGTACGCGTCCTTGAGGTCTATAGAACACGTCCAGTGATTCTCCCCTAGAAGGGGGAGGATGGACTGCAAAGTGACCATCCGGAACTTCTATTTGGGAACTGACAGATTCAATAGGGACAGGTCTAGAATGGGTCTGAGGTCCCCAGTCTTTTTTGGCACTAAAAAGAACCTGGAGTAGAATCCTGATCCGATCTGGTCTGGTCTGGGGGGGGTGGGCTGGATGGAACATTTACCCACTTGGAGGATACATTTCAGGGTTCTTACTTTTATTTTTGTTTTTATTTTTATTTTCATTTTCATTTTAATTTTATCCTCATTTTTATTTTTGACACGAAACTTATTAACTCTAGATTAGAGTGGAAATGGCCGGAAAATAATATTCGTGTCAATAAATTAATATACATTATTCATAAGAGGAAAAAGACATTCTATGGTCCCTATGGGAAGAAATTTTACTACAACCACTATAAGGTTATAAATATGGTTCTATTTCCATTCGAAGACCACCATATAGGAGTAGTTTAAATAAAGCCTACATTTAAGGTATCCTTCCTTATAGATAAATTATATAAACGTCAGAATAGGGCAGGAACATTCTGAAAAACTACAGCCTGCCAATACAACTATGTTCTAGTAGTCGGCAAATACCATTGCCCTTTTAAATCTTTAAAGCTGATAGCCCAATTAGTAACAGTAGCAATCTTAATTATGGCATCATCACTTATTCCATGATTTAGTGTGTACTATATAAACTGGAGGCTGTTTTGTATACTTTATCTGAAGAAGTCTCCCTATTTAGGATGACGAAAAGCGCTTAATGGTGATAGTAGTTTTTTATTCTGCATTTGTGTTCGTTACTGAATAAAATTCAAGAACTGTTTTAAATAACTACGAGGTGGTTTTTTGGTCGGAGGCTTCCTGCTCTTGGTTCGCCAGTTTTGGAAAGTTTATTCAGTTTTTGGGGTGGGCTGGATGGCTCTTTTTCTCAGCAGATAGCCAATTTCTGCTGAAGCGGCATCCCTCTGATCGGGTGGAACATCGGGGAGGATTTTTAACTTTGGGAGATGAATAAAGGGGATCTTGTAACCTCTGGATATAATCCGGAGTACCCAGCGGTCTGATGTAATGGACTCCCATGCCGCTAGGTGCTCCGAGAAACGTCCCCCGACTGCCTCCAGAGTGGAGCAGCCGGGCAACCCCTCAGGGTTGCTGCGTGGGCCATTCAGAGAAAGGTTCCCTGGACCCAAAGTTCCGGGGAGCCCCTCTGCCCCTAGGGCGGCGTCCTCCCTGTCCTCCTCTGCCGCGGAAGGACTGGTTGTCCGGAGCGGGTTGGGAATGCTGCGACTTCTGGAACCACATCTTCTTCTGGCCCTTTTGGTTCCTAGAGTAGGACCTCTGGGGCACAGAGAAGCGGACTCAGACGGCAGACAGCGTCTTCCCGTCCTTCTCGCTCTGAACCAAGGTATCACGAACCGTCTTGCCAAAAAGGGCAGAACCGTCAAAGGGGGCGTTCGCGAAAGACGCTTTGAAGGGCTCTGTAAAATCGCAGTGGCGGAGCCAGGCCTGCCGTCTTGTGACTAGGCCCGCTCCCGCAGCTCTAGCTGCTCCCTCGGTAGTGTGGGAAAGTAACCGCATAGAGATGTTAGTCACCGAACGAAGAGTGGCCATATGGGTGGAGTGCATAAGTTTGTCCTCCTCCGACATGGACTCTGGGGGGGGATGCAGCGTATTCCTTGATAAGATCGCGCTGCATCCTGATGACGTGTGCCAAATAGTTGAGCGCCCTCACTGAGAAGGTAGCTGAACTAAACATTCGCTTCCCCAAACGGTCCATCATCCGAGACTCCTTGCTCGGGGGATGGACTGAGGGACTCTCCTGGGCAAGTCCCCTCTTAGTGGCTGCTGCCGACAACATGGCATCTACCGGGGGTCCCTTACTCCAGTGGGCACGGTCAGCAGGGGGGGCTAAGGATTCTGTCGGGCCTCTTAGGGATTGGCTCCACGGTGTCCGGTTCCTTCCACGCCCTGGTGGTAATAAGGTCCACCAGGGGGTCGGCAGGAGGGGACACCCAAGAGGTAGACGGGCCCGCTTCAAATGCCACACTGACTCGTCCGAGGAAGACTTTGGGGCAGACCTCTAATTCGTAACATTTCCATGATGTCTCCGAAGGAGACATCCTCAGGGGGTGATGATGTCTCCGAAGGAGACATCCTCAGGGGGTGATCTTGGGGAGCCTTCCCCTTCCTCCAAGTCAGTGTCTTCAGTCAAAGACTCGGGGGAGTCTATGTGCCTCCTCTTGCACGAATGCTTGCGAGGTGCTTCCTCGGGGGGGGGGGCTGTCCGAGCAGCCCTCGCCAACAATGTCCGGAACTGCTTGGGGCAGTGAAGCGGGCTGTCCCAGTGGCCGGGTGATGGAAGCCTGGCCCAGAGCAGATGGAGTGCGGGACGGAGCCGAAGCAAGGGCCGGGGGTCCGGATGCCCTCAACAGAGCCCTCTCCACTACATCAAAAGCAGAGGGGGAGCCAGCCTCGACAATAGGATCCGAAAGTCGGCTCCCCCTCGGATCCGATGAGCGGATCGGAGCCGGCGCCAAGCCCCTCGGATCCGAGGGACCAGTGTGCTCCGACAAGGACGGCGCCGAAGGCACACTGAGCCCCTCGGACCCGAAGCTCGGGCCAAGGCTCCGAGAGGTCGGATCCGACAGACTCAAGGGCAGGGTCGGATCCGAAGTACCCAGTACTGTCGGCGCCGACCCACCCCCGGCTCCGAGGCTGCCCGGCACCGAGCGCTCCGAACCCGGGTAGCGGGTCGGAGAAGGAACAATGGGCTTAAAAAATGGGGTCGAGCTCCCCCCCAGAGGGGGGGGGGGGGAGGCAGGAGCACTCCCATCTGCATCTGGGCCTGGATGAACCTTCGCATCATCTGGTCCAGATCAGCTTCGGAGAGGCTGTAAGTAGACCTCGACGAGGCTACCGAGGTAGGCCTTGAGTGCCGCCTCGAACTCGACGGAGGTCGGGTCTCCTCATCCTCAGGTGAAAAGCATGGGGACCGAAGCCGAGGAGGGGGAGAGCCAGCAGCCAGAGAGGCCGGAGGAGAAGCCCGCTTAGCCGGCGGGGCCGAAACGGAGGTCTCGGCCCGCCGCTTGTGGTGCTTCTCTCTCCGGTCCTTTTTCCTGGCTTCTCTCCCCTCCGACCCTTTGGCGGGAGTTTGAATCCCGGGTGGAGGAGGGGGAGCAGGCAAGGCAGGGACTGCCAAAGCAGTGACCACCAAGGGGGCGGGGGCCGAAGCAGAGTCTGGGGGCAAGAGTCCCGCCAAGACTAGCTTCGACCTCCGCTCCTTCAATGCCCTGGGGTTGAACCCTGCACAGATTGAACACCCTGAAGTGAGGTGTTCAACCCCAAGGCATCGAACGCACCGAGTGTGGCCATCAGCAGGGGAAAGCTTATGGCCACATTCGGTGCACTTTGAAAACACAGCCTTTGGGGCCTCAGACATTACTATATTTTTTTTTTCTTTTTAAAATAGTAAAGTAAACTAAAAAACACTCACACAAGACCCCAAAGAAACACACACACCAACTACGCAGCCAGCGAGGGGAGGGTAAAAATAAAATAATTAACCCAAAAATTATAAAAATAGAAGGGGAACCTATATCTTTCACAAAAATTTAAAGTTTAAAACAATTTTAAACACCCTTTAACAAGAAAATATCAACTTAGCTTTAGGAGCTCAGAAGACCAGCCTACACCATGCGCGGCAAACTAGATCTGAGGTCATGTAGGGAGAGCAGGGCATTATGGGTGAGGGGAGGTGCTAGGAGCTCGGATCCATAGCTGGATAAACCATGCCGGTTCGGATCCGATATCGGATCCATACCCACAGGTTGCTGACAAATTAATTCTCCTACTTCAGATCCTGTGTTAACTTTGAGCTCTATGGGTTTGCCACTTATCCGAACAGTAAAAAACACTTAATTCTTTGCTCTTAAATCTACTGCATTGACTGTTTCATAAAGCACCGATACACCATCAACATGAAGAGTAGGGGTGCAGATCTCTGATCAACTCAAAATGTTCCCTTTTAATAAAAGAATGTGGGCCTTTTGATTTACAAAACTTTTTTAAAATTATTCCATTTATTGCATCTGTGGCATTGCTGACCAAAAGCTAAACATTTTTCCCTTTTAGATTCATGATTTCCCCCACAATTCTGACAGTAGGCAATGAAACTGGGTGGGGGGCCATGCTTTGAGTTTGCTGACTCACTCTTATGCTTCACTGAGACTGCGAACTCTGGAATTTGTTGGAAAGCTCAGGGGTTTACCAGTGGGTGCTGCAGGGGCTACAGTTGCTGACATCTGCTTGGGCCCATTTCTTTTAACAACGTGATGCATACTATCAACATAAGCTTGATCACTGTGCCTTCTAGAGCTACTCTCATTTGTAAGCATATTTGTGCGATTTTCTGTGAGTTCGTATATCTGACAAATCTCAGTGGCCTTATTCAAAGTTAAATCATGGTCACAAAGCAAAATCTTTCTCACAGCATTATCTTTAATACCACATACAAGTCTGTCCTTTATCAACTCATCCCTTAAATCACCAAATTTGCACATTTTAGCCTCGTTTCTCAAGTTCATGGGTAGTTACTAAGCTATCAGCCCAAGGGCCTAAGTAAGCCTAGCCAACAAGGTTCCCTGGCTTATGCCACCCAGGAAAGTTAATTTCCTGTGCCCCCTGTCGAGCAGAGCCACAGAAGTGATCCCCGGGGTGTATTTCCCATTTCCCATCCACTCATCGAGATTTTTCTTGGAGTGCCAATGAGGAACTTTGCTCGACAAAGATGGGTAGCTTGTTCAAGAGTATAGGAAATCTCTGGGACAGGAATCTATCCCTCCAGCATGTCCTGCTTGTTGTGGTGACAAGTTTTAGGTCCCTAGAGCGTGTAGCTCGGAGAAATTGGGATTTCTTTAGGTGTAGCATGTCCAACAGCTCTGGGTTTAACATAGCATTATGTGTTAGGCAGAGATCTCCTCAGAGTAGGTGATATGCTACAGAGTAAAGCTGGAGATTTTTGAGGCCGTCAGTGTAGGGTATCTGTTTGAGGACAGTAATCCTCTTTGTGAGGTGCTTCTGTGGCCTTACCAGCTGCTGCAGATGTCTTGTGAGGTACATTCCAAAAGGGGCGTTGTACTGTAATGGGTCTAATGAGTGCAGAGTAGAGGGGAACAATGACCTCTTTTTTTTTCCTGGATGAGAACCCTTTTGTGATGAGGTGTGCCACATAGAAGTATTTCCTAACTACTGTGGCAATGTGATTATCAAAGGAGAGACTACTGTCCACTAGGGCCCCAATGTCTCATCACACATTTGGCGTTAAGTAAACTGCTGTTTATGTGGTAGTTCATGGGTACAGGGTTTTACCAAAGGGGATGACAATGCACTTTTTGGCATTGAGCTTGAGGCCATGCCTCTGACACCAGGCATATGTCTCAGTGAGGCCCTTCTGTAGGATGTACACATCATTTGGGGACTAGACTATGGCTCCGAGTTTGCAGTCATCTGCAAACTTCGTTAACCTGTACTTCAAAGTAGATACCAAACAGAAAAGGTCCCAGGACTGAACCCTGTGATACTCCACTTGTCACTGGTTAGAAGTCAGATTTGGAGTCTGCAACTTTTACAGTGTGGGTTCTGTCAGTGAGTCAGTTGGCAACCCATCTTGCGACGTAGGGATTTATATCTAGTTTAGTGAGATTAGCTATAATTCCAGAATGGAGGAGGGTATCGAAAGCCTTGGCGAGGTCAAGATAGGCTGTGTGAACCACCTTAACCCACGTCTACAGCTTTGGTGACTGCCTCAAAGAATCTGATCAGGTTCAGAAGGCATGATCTGCCTTTCACAAACCCGAACTGGGTGATGTCCAGGGTTTGGAGGTTACCAATGTCTTTGTTTATGAGTTCCCATGATGATACATTCCATGGCCTTGCAGACCAGGCTCGTCAGACTAATAGGGCGATAGTTCCCAGGATCAGTGGTGGCTCCCCCTTTGTGGAGTGGGATAACTGTTGCTGTGCGCCATTCAGTGGGCACAAAGCCTGAAGTGAGACTATGACTGAACATAGTGCTTTGGTGGGGAGCCAGTTCATTCTGAAGTTCATGTACAATGCAGCCTGGGATGTAGTCCGTTCCCCATGGATGCTGTGTTTTTGGTTTTTAGAGAGTGTCGCTTTTACCTGCATAGATGTGATAACAGGGACTCTGCATTCTTCCTGTATAGATCTGGGCCCTTTAGGGGGTGAGAGGGGGTAAAGTTAGCACTGAACCTATCTGCCAGGATGTTGGCAATATCAGTTGGTTCTGTAATTTTCATGCCGTTGTGCTTTAACTCAGAGCAGATCTGGATGTTGCCATTGAGATTCTTGACATAGCTATAGAATGAAAGTTGGTTATATATGCTGCAAAAGTTTCACCAGGCTTTTGATCCCTTGTATAAAATAAGCACCTTTCCACTGTAACATCTGTCTGGGGTATACACATTTCTCTAAATTTACGTTTTAAGCACTCAGGGTCCTCCATTGACTCATCCAGTACAACAATATGATGGTTTTCCCTTCTTCTGTATAGGTAGCAGGTGCATACACAAATGAACGTTACCTTTCTATGGCTTCTGACCCAGTTAAATTAAGAAGAATAAATGCCTTTGTACAGTCATCTTTATCAGAAAATGCAGCCTGTATGAAATTGTTATCTTCTTGCTCAAACACTCTCCAGTTCTCAGCAATATTACTGTCAAACACAAGTGCACTGGGTTTTCGAAATCCGTCAAACACATTGAAAATATGGTCCTTGCAATTATGTACGAAGAAACAGTTCTGTGAGCTTGTAATATTCAAATGCAGAATAAACTCTTCAAAATACTGTACTTTGTGAAATATCCTCTGTAATGGCTGTATTCTGTGAAATAACTTTACTATAACACTGCACAAACATGTGAACACTTTATACACTTCAGATGACTCTGACATCTTTTATTAATACAAAAAATACATGCTTAGTGAAAATGCGGCCATTTTCTCTTATTTTATGCATTTTAGGCAATTCAGACTTCATTTCAAACATTTTTGGTAGTAATTTGAATATTTTATCAATATCGGACATATTGGTTTATACGAATATCATTTAAAATGTTCTGTATGCCTCGTTTCATATTTTCAAATTAAGAAATAGTGCTCAGCAAGTTTTAACATCTGAAATTCGTTTCTGACCTGTTTTGTGAAGCATGCGTATTGTAGGGATGATTCACTGCTGTACATTCCTCCAGTTTCAACGAGTGCCTCTTGATCTCGAACTGAAGAATTTGGATTCCATCCTGGCATCAAGTCCTTTAGACCTGCCACTTCTGACACCATGTCACTCGTCCCTCTCTAACATAGATTGCAGGCAGGGTATTTTGTTCAGGTGCTTTAATACATAGAAACACATCAGGTTGGATAGCAGCAACACAAAATAGAAATTAACTGGTTAACAGATAAACCTCACACACACATACATGCATCTCAACAGCTTCCTACAAAGTTGCAGTTAGACTTGCACATCCTCAGTATTTATACACTTGTGCAAGCTTCTTAAAGGTACGTACACACCCACTGCTCTACAAGTATGGATGAAAATGATTCCTGTGGGGCAGCTAAGGATATGTGGGAAAACACCAAACAAAAGAGAATACAAAAAATGAGACACTGGAAAAGCTCTACTTTATGGATATGGATAGTAAGATACAAGCAGTCAAATGTTTTTAGTCCCTTTAATCTTATACACAGGTCAGGCATATTTTTATCAAACAGAGGAGAAGTTGTGGATAGCAATTAATAAAGACCTGAAGGATTTTATCTGGGAAGGAAAGACGGCAAGATAAAGTGGGATAGCCTCATTCTTACAACAGAACAAGGAGGATCGAGATACTTCAGAGCTACACAGGTAAGGCTCCTATACACAGCACAAGTAGAGACTTATAATTCAAAGTGAAAAGGGATGAAGATGAAATAGGGGGAAGCTCAAGAAACAATTAGAGGCTGGGGTTTTGGATGAAGATCCTTAAGAAAAATAATAACCATGCAGAATATTCTTATATTCATAAAATAGTCTAAGAACTCAGCCAACACGGGAATGGAGAAAGGAGATGATGCCGATAAGGATGACTGCAATTAGTGATACAGACAATAGGCAAGAGGGGACTGGAATTTATTGGAGAAAAATGGTAAAAGTACCAAGGTATTGGGAGCAAATAATTAGAGGGGGAATGTAATGGAATGGGAAGAGGCCAAGAACTTATTTGGAATGCAATACAGAGAGTGACTTTCCTATCAAGGATTGATACCGGAGTATAGGCAAAGAGAAGAAATTGGGGGATGTTAATCAAAGGTCCTGCACTGGTAAAGTTTTTAATAGAATCTAGAACAGAAGCTGCTGTTAAAATATTTAGTAAAGGAAACAAAATACTGCATATAACTATAAGAATCAATCACAGAAGGTTAATGAGGATTGGGAAGAGACTGAATAAGCAATTCACAAAGAAACAATGGGGGATATACGTATGTTTCTCAAATATATGCAACAAAGTCTAGAAGATTTAAGATGTTTGCTTGTAAGTATTTACACAGGCACTTTTATACCCCAAGCAGACTCCAAGGAAGTCTTCCTCGTGCAGACATCAGGTGTTGGAGGTGTGATGAGGAATAGAGGTAACTTGGAACATTTTGTGTGAGTGTAATGAGTTGGCAGACTTTAAAGATTCCCTGTAGACTGCACTATCAGATATACTGGGTTTGCAAATAGGTGTGACTAAAGAAATGATTTTTTGAGCTATGATACAGAATCAGAATTGCCTAGACACAGTAAAGCCTTGCTTAGACTAATTATGGTGGTTGCCACAAAAAGCATTTACTAGAAAAAGGAAATTAAAATCTAAACCAACTATTTTAGAATTATTGAATATAGTAACAGAGATAAAAACAACTGGAATTGAGATCTTTAGAAAAGGGCAGGAGCAGGAATAAATTGCATAGGAAAAATGGGAATTGTGGGAACAATACATACAGGGGAGGAATGAGGTTTAAAGGAAGGCAGGACTTAAATGAGCTATGTACTCTGACTGAAAATGACTGGGTAGATTATAAGTGATGTACAATGTCTGCAAGTGGGAGTGTGTCAGTATGGCTTGTGATGTAAAATGCTTGCAACTAGGATTGTATCGGTGTGGTTTGTTTTTATTTACAAATATGTATGATTGCTTATGTCACAAGTGATGGTTTAATAAAGATGTTTCTTGTTTAAAAATGGGGGCAGGAATTGAATTTATGTAATGTTGCTTGGATTATATGATATATATAGCGATATATGTGCAGCATAATGTTTGTTAATGTTAATTTAATATAGTTTGATTACTTTTGTATAAATGTAAATTTGCCTATGTCACAAGTAATAATTCAATAAAGGTGTTTAAAAACAAGAAACAAGTAGAGACTGGAATTTTAGATGCAGATCTTTAAGGAGAACAATAATCATACAGAATATTATATTCTTAAAGTAGCATAAAGTATTCTAAGAACTAACCCAACACGGGAATGGAGAAATTAGATTCTGCTGATAGGGATGACTGCAATTAGGGATACAGACAATAGGCAAGAGGGAGCTGGAGTTTTTTGGAGAAAACTGGCAAAGGAACCAAGGTATTGGGAGTAAATAACTAGAGAGGGAAAGGTAATAAAATGGAATGATGCCAAGAATTTATTTGGACTGCAGGTTAGAGATTGCCTTCCATATCAAGGATTCTTATCTGAGAACAGAACAGGCCAGGAGAAAGAAATAGTGGGGGGTGGGTCCTAAATGAAAGACCAGCACTGGTAGAGTTTTTAGTAGAATTTAGAACAGAAGTTGCTGTTAAAGGAATAATTTGAGTGTATGATCCTTACAGTTATGCAATATTTTAATCAGAGGAGGGGGTTAGAAGACAGACTGGATAAGCATTTCACAAAGAAACAATGAGGATATATGTATGTCTCCCAAACAAGCAACAAAATCTAAAAAATTTAGGATTTGTGCTAGGTAATGTTTACATTGGTATTTTTATACCCAAAGTAGACTCAAGAGATAGACAGCAAATGTTGGAGATGTGATGGGGAAGAGAGGCAAATTGGGAGCATATTTTATGGGAGTGCAATGAATTGGCAGACTTTTTAAGATTCCCTGCAGACTACTCTATCAGAGATACTGGGTGAGCAAATTGGTGCATCTAGGGAAAAAAGAAGTTATATACCTACCATAACGTTCCATATTAGTTGTCTTCATCTCACATTCTTTCTTGCTGGTTGGGATTGGAGCTGATCCTCGGCTCCGACTCTGCCATCTTCTATAGCTCGAGAGCCGTTTACTGGCTCGAGGCTACCCCTTATCCCATGATGCCTAGTGATAGCTACCCAAATCTCGTTTGAAATAGCTAACCCCAGACATAGCCAGAGAATAAACCTGTCCAAACAAATAAACCTGTCATACTCTCCAAGTCAGTAGAGGAAACAAATCAGAGAACACTCAGCCAGTGAAACCAGAACTCCGCTCGGTCCAATAGGACAAGGGGACGGAGGGTGGGACGCAAGAATGAAGGTGAGATGAAGACAACTAACATGGAACGGTATGGTAGGTACACAACTTCTTTATGTTAAGTTGTCTATCTCGCCTTCATTCTTGCTGGTTGGGACAGCGTCCCTAGCACCTACAATCCTGGGTGGCTCATTGGAACAAACTCTTCAGAACAGTGGAACCAAAGTCAGTTCTGCTCCTGGAGACCATATCTAGCTTGTAATGAGAAATAAAGGTATGAGGATTTGCCCACGTAGCAGCTGCACAGATAGAATCCATGGGCAACCTAGACTGGAAGGCTACAGAGGTGGCCAAGGCCCTAGTAGAATGACCTTTCGGTTTGATAGGTAACTCTTTGTTCCTTAATTGATAAATGAAAGTATTGTGAGACAACCACCTGGATAATGTTACCTTGGAAACTGGGAGACCTTGTTTGCCTAGAGCATGGGAAAGGAATAGTTGGTCCGACTTCCTTATTTCCTTAGTCCTGTGCAGGTAAAAACGCAATTGTCTATAAATGTCCAAACTGATGTAATTTGTACTTTGCCCTGCTTGTTGATGTACCACACCACTGACATGTCTGTTTGAATTGCAATAGTCCCAGAAGGAAGAGAGTCCTGAAGGGCTTGCAACTCTAGGAGCAAGGCTCTCATTTCTAGGATGTTTATTTGCAGATGGTACTCGTGAGGCTGCCAAGTGCCTTGGACTGTCCTGCCCTGATAATGCCCCCCCACCCTATCAGGGAGGCGTCTGTGGTCACTGGCGACTGGAGGGGGCTGAATGAAGGGTCTGCCCTGAGTCACTAGTGGGGAGACCATCCACCAGGAAAGGTGCCTTTTGCATGCTTCTGTAATCATGATCATGTGAGACATGGGCAGCTGTTGGAAAGACCACTGTGTGAACAGAAGCCACTGAAGGATCCTCATGTGAAAGCGGGCCAGTGGGATTAGAAGAATGGCTGCTGCCATGGAACCCAGAGTTTGAAGGACGAACCTGACTTGGATTCTTTTGCTCTGCATTAGAATTTGTACTTGCTGATGAATTGTAGACACCCTTTCTGTGCGGTAGCCTTGCGGGCATGTTCCTTGTGTCTAAGTCTGCTCCTATGTAGGTGATAGATTGACAGGGCAACAAGGCAGATTTTTCGAAGTTTATTGCAATGCCTAGCTGGAAGCAGACTGTGATTGTGTAGTCCACGGCTTGTAGAAGTTGATGCCTGGTAGTAGCCGTGAGGAGCCAGTCGTCTAGAGATGGAAACACCTGGAATCCGCGACGGCTCAGGTGAGCCGTGACCACTGCCATACATTTGGTGAACACACTGGGGGCTGTGGTGAGACCAAAGGGCAGAGTTCTGAACTGGTAATGACTGGCTCCCAGCCGGAAGCGAAGAAATCTCTTGGACCGCCTGTCCATCTTGATATGGTAGTACGCGTTCTGAAGATCTATCGAGCACATCCAATTGTCCTGACCCAGAAAGGGTAGAATGGACTGTAGCGTGACCATCCAAAACGTTGTTCTTTGTACAGACCTGTTTAGTCTGCTGAGATCCAGAATCGGTCTCCAGTCCCCTGTCTTTTTTGGTACCAAAAAGAACCTTGAGTAAGTTCTGGATCCGTGCTGGTCTGCTGGGACTTCCTGGATGACTCACTTTCTAGCAGTTTTGAAACTTCTATTACTGCTTGGTCCTTCAGATTGGGTGGAACATCTGGAAGGGATTTCCTTGACGGTAAGGGGGGTTGACAGAAGGGAATTTTGTAACCTCCGGATATAATGGACCGTACCCATCTGTCTTGCGTTAAATTTTGCCAGGCTTTTGGGTACACTGAAAGTCTTCCCCCAACTGCCTCTAAAGGTGAGCAGCCGGGCAACCCTTCAGGGATGCTGAAAGGGCTTATCAGAGAAAGATTCTCTGTTGCCCTGGTTCTGCGGACCCCCTCTGCCATGAGGGCGGTGTCTGTTGTTATTGTTTCCCCCTCTGCCCCTGGAGGAAAAATCGCTACGTGTGTCAGGCAAGGCTCCCTGGGATTTTCGGAACCGCATTTTGCCACTCTTCTGAACTTTGGGGTAGGGTCTAGGAGTGGAAAAACATGGCAGAGAGAGTCTTGCCTTCTTGCTCACACCTAGTCAAAGTGTCTTTCACCTGTGGCCCAAAAAGAAAGGAACCATCAAAGGGGGTGTTGGTGAATGATGCTCAAAAGGGTTCCGCAAAATTACACAGCCGCATCCATGCATGCCTCCTAAGGGCCACACCCATACCTGCGGCTCTACTCGCACCATCGGCTGCATAGGAAATGAGCCTCATGGAGGAGTTAACTACAGAATTACGCGTCGCCAGCTGGGAAGCTACTTTAGCTTGAGCCACCTTCAGCTGATGGATCTTGAAGGGTAGCTCCGAGCTCTTTAAGTAGATCCCTCTGAAGCTGGGTAAAATGACATAAGTAGTTCAGTGACCTCATAGAAAAGGTCGCTGAAGTGAACATTCGCTTCCCGTACCTGTCCATGGTCCTAGACTCCTTGTTAGGAGGATAGACAGACGAAGAAGTCTCCGCTAACTTTTTTGGTGGCTGTTGCTACCACCATGGCATCAACAGGAACACCTTTGGTAAGGAACTGCTTATCCTGGGGTGCTGTGATGAATTTGCCAGGTCTCCTCGCAGTTGGTTCCACTGCATCCGGAGCTGACCAAGCCGTTCGAGCCACCACTGCCATAAGTGGATCGAAAGGTGGAGAAACCCAGGAGGTGGAAGGTCGAAAACTGAACGCATCCCAAAATATAGACTCATCCTCGGTAGGGGCTAGGGGATTCCAGTTTCCCCTCTGCTTAAGCATTTCTAGGATGTCCGAGAAGGAAACATCTTCAGAGGGGGATCTCGGGGACCCTTCCGAATCATCTAAGTCTGTATCAGAAGTGACAAACTCAGGGGAGTCAATGTGCTTCCTCTTGCACTTATTCTTACGAGGGGGCTCCTCTGAATGATCAGGGGAGGCCTCGGAAGAAGAGGAAACACCCAATGGGGTGCCCTGGAGTGCCGGTTCCCTACGCTTGGGGTCTGGAGGAGGAGCAGAGGTTGGCACAGGCACTACAGGGGACGGAGCCGGTGGGGCCGATAGTGGAGCTGACTCAGTGCCCAGCACACTCCTCATGATATCAAAGGCGTCACTGCCACGATGCAGAGAAAGCTCCAGTTCTGAGGAAATCGGAATCTTTCTCCGCACCGAGGGAGACGGCTCAGAGGCCAATGTAGGATCAGAGCTCACCTGCGCCGAAGCTCCGAGAGGGAGAATGGGGTCGGACAAGGGTCCGATGCCACTCACCCCCTCGGAGCAGAGGGAACCCCGGTGCCCAGATCCCTCGAAGGATGGCACCATTGAGGGGATAGGAGCCGACGTCGGAACAGTAGGCGAGAGAATTATCGGAGCAGACGGTTCCACTACTTGAACCCCAACCAACTCTGGCTACGAACTCATTGGGGTTGGAGGAGGAACATCGATAGAAGTGGACAGAGCAGACACCTGTTGACGAGGGCTGGACAAAATCTTGGCAAGTGCCTGTGACTTTAGCAACTTACTGACCACTCTCTCTACATTGTGATCTGACAGTCTAGAGGATCGAGAGGAGTGAGAGGATCGGTGACTGCGCTCGCTCTGAAGCAAAGGAGACAGAGGAGCCAAATGTACGGATTCCAATGAAGGGGACCTCAGCCCCTTGTGGCTCTGCGAAGGCTCCAAAGTTTCTGATGAAGCCGACGGGGAGATGGTCTTATCGGTGCCAGCCGAACCAAAGTAGAAGGTAGAGTCTGAACCGAGGACGGCTCCGAACTTGGAGCCAACAGCTTGGTAGATTTAGGGGATTTCACAGGCTGAGAGCTCTTGGCCAGTGAATCCTGGGGTTTTAAAAGACCCCTAAGAATAAGCTTATTCTTACGCTCCTGCAGGACTCTTGAACTAAATGCATGGCAGATGGAACAAGAGTCCTGCAGGTGCACAGTGCCTAAACAAGAGACGGAAGAAGTGTGCCCATCTGTCAGAGACATTTTCTGACAGCATGAGTCACACTTCTTGAATCCAGACACTTTGGATTCCTTTGACATCTTGAAAGAAGGAAACAACACATACAACCACAGCTACCAAAGCAAAATACAGTCTACACAAAAAACACACTGTACTACAAAGACTATAGCTAAAGTTTTTTTTTTTTTTTTTTAATAGGAAAGACTCTAACTTAAACGGCTAGCCTATGAAAGAAAGGTAGAAGGAAAGCCTCTAACCTAAACGGCTAACCTGACAAGAAGAGGATGGGGGGAGGGGCGAGGGAGAACTCTAAGTTAAATGGGTTCTACAAGGAAAGGAAGGGATACTACAATTAAACACTAGCTATCCCAAAAACAAGACTAAACGTTAACAATAAAACACTGAAAATATAGAATTCTAAAGTAAAAAAGTTATAGAAAAAAAAAAAAAAACTTTATACGAGCCTGAGCCAGAAAAACGACACCTCGCAGCTGAAGCGGCAAATGAGATCTGGGTAGCTATCGCTAGGCATCATGGGATAAGGGTTAGCCTCAAGCCAGTAAACAGCTCTCGAGCTATAGAAGATGGCTGAGTCGGACCCAACCAGCAAGAACGAAGGCGAGATAGACAACTTAACATCTAAGGTTATCGCTGCAGCCATGAGACCCAGAATTCAGAGGACTGTGCTGGCTGAGATCGATGTATTGTCTACAACCTTCTTGACTTGTAACATTATAGTTAGAACTCGGCGTGGTGGAAGGGAAGCAATGGCTGTCTGTGTTGAGCAGTGCTCCAATAAATTCCAATGTCTGAGCTGGCTTAGGTTGTGATTTGTTGTAGTTTATGTTTATTCCTAGGAGAGCACAGGTGTGGAGAACCTCATCCCTTGACTATGAGTTGATGCCTGGTAGCAGCAGTACTGAGCCTGGTGTCCGGGTAGGGAAACACCCAGAATCCCTGCAGTCTGAGGTGTGCTGCTAGTACTGCCATGCATTTGGTTAATACTGTGGGGGCGGTGGCGAGTCCAAAGGACAGCATTTGGAATTGGTAATGACTGGCTCCCAACCAGGAGCATAGGTACTTCCTGGATAGCCTGTTCATCTTTATGTGATAGTAGGCATCCTGGAGATTGTGACGTTAAGATATATCCCACCGGACTACCAACAATTAATGTGAAGTCCCCTACTATAAGGGTCAGTAACTAAGGGAGCTTCAATCCTCACTATTGACTCCAATATGACATTGTCACTTAAACAGGAGTAATATTTCACAATTTTTCCAAATACAACACGAACATGCTCTATTTTCCCAGGACTGGAATATATACCTCTGTCCACCCCTAATGTAACTCCTTATTACACACTTCAGAGCAATGTGTCCCAGTTTAAAACCTCTGATATACTCACAAAGTAAATTTAAATCCCACACATCCAAACACTTCTGGGAAAGCCTGACACAGATTTCCAGCAGTGTCCCTTCTCCAAAATAATATGGTACTGCTGCCACCAATCAGAGTGCCTTCATGCCCTTCTAAAGGGGTGGTGTCCAAATGAAAATTCAATATCAAAATAAATGATAGCTATGACCAGAGCAGCCAGGCCTTCGAGGGGACCTGGGGAGTATCAAGCAGGTATAAACACACACATCTCTAAAGAAAAACATCAATTTCCAACCACAATGTAAACTTAATGAAAACATTTAATAAGTAAAATGATTACAAGAATGGAAATCAATAACTTTCAATAAACACCAGAATTCAATCACCAGATATGTAAAATTAAACTACAGGATATATCTGAATAACTAAACTTTCCTAATATAACTAGAGATTAATGTACCTGATCTAATCGAACACAACAGCAAAGCAAAAGCAAGCTTACAGTTTTTGGTGAGTTTTTTTCTTTGGGAATCACTGCATAACACTGTGACTGCAACTCTTCACAAACTGCTCAGTACTTTAACGATACAGCTTAACAGTCTTAACTATCTAAATTTTAAAAACAGCTGTTTGAAAAAGTTATTTTTCCTGTCAATCAGCTGTCCAAATTATTACTTAGCAACCAGGAACATTCTAATGACATCACCAACTCTTCAGCTGATCCCCCACAGTACTTTAGAATGTCCCTCACAAACGTGCAATTAGAACTGTATCAAAATACAGACAGATTCTTTGAACATTTTGTATAAGCAGGGAAATACTCAACATTTAAAAAACTCATTTACATTTTCACAATTAGACATGCTGGCATAGAATGCCAGTTAATCTGAGAATATAAACAAATCTCCTGCCAGACATGCTAACATGGACAATGTTTTCATTTTCTTTACAGAGATCTATCAAGCACATCCAGTCATCTTTTCCCAGAAAAGGGAGAATGGACTGAACCGTGACCATTCGGAACTTGGTTTGACGCACATGTTTAGATTTGTGAGATCCAAGATTAGTCACCAGTCGCCTGTCTTTTTTGTCATTAAAAAGAACCCTGAGTAAGTTTTGGATGCTATCTGACCTGGTGGGACCACTTAGATGACTTTTTTTCTAAAGCTTTCGAATCTGAACTCTGATCCCTCTGACTGGGTGGAACATCTGGGATTTTCCTGGGAATTGGGGGTGGAAGTTAAAATATTATATAAACTCTGGATATAATCCTCTGCACCCAAGTATCTTTTGTTAATTCTAGCCAGGCTCTCAGGTGCAGGGACAATCTTCCCGGACCGTCTCCAGAGGTGGACAGTCAGGCCTCCAATTCAGGAGTTCGGGTAGGTTTTATTGAAGAAAGATGTTCGTGAACCCTGATTTTGTGGGCCACCTCTGCAACAAGGAAGTTGACCTCCATTGGAGTCCCCCCCCTCCCCTGCCTCAGGAAGCACTTTCTCCAAATGTGTCACGGAATGGACCTTGGTATTTTTTGTACCACATTTTCTGACCAATCCACTGACTCCTGGAGAAGGATCTCTTGGGGGGGGGGTGTATGCCCATGGCAGACAAGGTCTTCTCTTTCTCACACCTGGAGAAAACTGCTTTCACTTTACAGCCAAAAAGGGTAGTTCCATCAAAGGAAGTATTGAAGAAATTGGACTTAAATGGCTCCGCAAAGTCACATAAGCACATCCAAGCATGCTTCCTCATGGAAATGCCTGAACCCGCCGGTCTTGAGGTTTCTTCCACCATGCTGAAAATTAACCTTATAGAGCTACTGGAAATGGCCTGTAGGACTGCAAACTGAGAAGTTACGGAATCCTTACCTTCTGCAGATAAGGTTCTTGAGAGACTATCTGATGACTCTCTGGTCACATCTCTTTGAAGTCCAAAAAAATGTGCCAGACAGTTCAGCGATCATAATACAAAGGTCACTGAAGCAAAGACAATGCGTCCCCAGTCTGTCCACTGCCTATGACTCCCTGTTGGGGGGATGGACAGTGGAACTCTTGGCTATTTCCTTCTTTGTGGCCACCGCAATGACCATGGTGTCAACTGGAACCTCTTTTTATCTTGTCTGGTCTCCGAGGTATTAGCTCTGTGGAGTCAGGCTCATTCCATGCCTGCTTACAGATTATGTCTACGAGCTCATCAGCGGGTGGAGTCGCCCAGGAAGTAGAGGGTCCTGCACAGAAAGCTTCTAAGAAGAATGGATTCCTCTGGTGTAGGGTTGGTGGATGTCCAGCCACCTCTCTGTTTCAGGATCTATAGCATGTTTCCAAAGTGAACATCTTCAGGAGGTGACTGTGGGGACCCTTAACCTTCGCTGAAATCCATCTTTGGTGATGGACTCCTAAGAGGTGTTTAGGTGCTACCTCTTGCATGTCTTTTTCCTGGGTACTTCCTCAGTGGGATGATCTGGGGAAGTCTCAGAAGAAGAAATCAATTCCCTAAGGGGAAACCTGAGGTTTCAGTACAGGATGTCCTCACTGAGAGAGTAGTTGAGGCTCCAGACTCTGGGGCATCACAGAATGGGTAGCATCCGAGTGGGAAGGCTCTGTCAAATCTGCCGAGGCAACGAACACTCTCTTCACAGCCTTGAAGGCAGAGCTCGAAGGTCCCAGAGAGAGGCTCTGATCCGAGAAACTGGGTTTCGAATAGTCACCGCTCTCCAATCCATTGGCACTACCCCAGAGAAAAAAGCTGGGCCAAACTGTCCAGTGCTGAGGCACAGAGATGACTCTGAAAACTTCTGAGTCAAATGCTGTACCTCAGACCCAGCAGGCAGGTTTCGACTTCAAGAGCTCTCCTGATCTGAAAAGATAGGTCTAAGAGAAGATGTCTGACCTGATGACACAGAGATCCTCAGATCAGAGATGGACTGATCCAGACAACTGGGATGCTGGAACTCTAAAACAGCAGATGGAGTTAGAGGAGGAACTTGCAGGGGTGATGTGGTGGAAGATCGAACTACCTGACTCAGAGGATTAGGCGCTGAGGCAAGACAAATCTGCCCCTGAGCTGAGAGAGTCTTCCACACCACTCTCTCCACATCATCTTCTGTGAGACTTCTAAAAGAATGAGCAGAATAAATGGATGGGGATGCTGGTCTCTGCAGAAAAGGAGATGGAAGCCTGTCTGATACAGGGTCAACTGACTGAGAGTATCTAGTTATGAGGACAATAGGGAATCTCCAAAGGTTGTGTCCGATCCGACTTTGATAGAGCCGGAACCACAAACTGTTTTTGAGGTAGTAGGATCCAATATAACAGTCGAATCCGAAAATTTTGTCTTTCTGTTTCGAGGTTGAGACTGGAGAATCTCCAAAGGTTGTGTCCGATCCGACTTTGATAGAGCCGAACCACAAACTGTTTTTGAGGTAGTAGGATCCAATATAACAGTCGAATCCGAAAATTTTGTCTTTCTGTTTCGAGGTTGAGACTGGAGAATCTCCAAAGGTTGTGTCCGATCCGACTTTGATAGAGCCGGAACCACAAACTGTTTTTGAGGTAGTAGGATCCAATATAACAGTCGAATCCAAAAATTTTGTCTTTCTGTTTCGAGGTTGAGACTGGAAGTTTAGGAGTCCGTTTCCATGAGGAGTCAGAGAAGGATTTTGACGAAGTGGAGGGCTTCAACTTTGGAGACTGGGATACGACTTCTCTAAAGTAAGGAAGGAGACCTTTTAATATTAATTTTTACGTTCCGTTAATGCTCATAGATTGAATCAGTGACAAACCATGCAATCCTCCCGTAGGTGTAATGGACCCAGGCAGTATACATAAAAGGAGTGTGTGTCTGACATAAGCAACTTATGTCTGCATTTGGAACATTTCTTGAATCCTGCAGGTTTGTCGCTCATCGTGTCTGCAATGACTTGTATCTTTCGGCTTTTCCCAGTTAGGGGTCACCACAGCGGAACTCCGGTCCGCTAATGATTGGCGGTAGATTTTTACGTACCAACTTGACAGGCTTGATGCACAACCTTCAACGAAGGTACGCTCATTCACGCATGTCTCCACACAGAAGACGCTTTAGCTGAAAATCAAACAGGACAACATCTTACTGTGAGGCAACAATGCTGCCGCAGCACCACCACCTAAAGATCAAAAATTTAAGGCATGAATATGAAGATAATATTAATTTTTTTTTTAACAGGCTGAAGGAAGGAGAAGGAATACCACCAATGGTAACCAGAACTATGACCAGGTCCATAAGAAAGAGGGCACATGAAGAAAAGTAAACAAAAAAAATTACAACCTTCAAGTTCAACACAGAAGGAGAAGCAAGGAAATACCAACAATAGTATGTCAGAAACATGACAAAGTCATAAGGCAGAAAACAGAAAGATGAAGTTTGAAAGTACAAACAGCAAAAACAGTTGTTGTTGTGTCTTTCGTCTTTTCCCAGTTAGGGGTCGCCACAGCGGAACTCCGGTCCACTAATGATTGGTAGTTGATTTTTATGTGCAGAGTTACCAGCCCTGACGCACAACCTTCAACGAAGGTACGCCCAAGCACGCATGTCTCCACGCAGAAGACGCTCTAGCTGAGAATCGAACCGGACAGTGTCTTACTGTGAGGCAACGCTACCGCAGCACCACCACGTATAATGTAAACTATGGAGAAAAAAACAGCACAGCTTTAGGGAAAAAAAACTGTACTTATCTAATAGGCTTGAGAAAGACTGGTACAAGTCTGTTAGAAGCGGCAAATGAGATCAGAGGTATTTGGCAAGGTGCATTGTGGGTAAGGGAGACGCTAGAGAGATCTTGTGGCTGCGAGCTGTAGCATCGGCAGAGTTGGATCCGACGGATTGGATCCAAAACCATTTGTGAGGATAGAATGAAAATTGACATCAGATCTATTATAGACATTTCAGTCTAATCAAAAAGTCAGATAAACCAGATGAGGTCAGAACACGCTGGGAAAAGATGCAATCCTCAGGACACTACCTTATTCGGTCATACTTAACTGGGCTCTGAATGTAACTCTCTGGTGCCTCATGGACAAAAAATACCCATTTGTGAAGAATAATTAAAAGAAAACTGCAATAAAGTGCAGACTCCATGATAATACCGGGTCTACTCCCTTCCATCCCATAAACTTTGTGACAGGAAACTCCAGTGTAACTTCTGTCTCAGCAATGGATTTTCACAGCGACAATATTACATAGTGCACAAGAAAATGCCAATACATCTATGGCGAAGGAGACCAAATCCATGGCTCAGTCACGCCATGTTCCTGCCCAAGGTCTAATGAGTAAACTGTCTATTAGACAGCCACCAAGATCTCACAATACTTTAGATAATGTGCCCAGAACCTCAAATGTCAAAAGTCTGAAAATGTGTTCCCCTATCATAACCACAAAATTAATAACAGAAAACCAAAGTAAAAGAAAATATGTTGAATTTGCTTGCACCTGTGAGTATTGGGAATATTTGGTGTGTGTTGATTACCTCCCAAATGTTTAGAAGACCACTGGCAATGTTACTTGTAATGACAAAACTGCTGCAAACTGCAAAGTACTGTACCTCAAAATAAGGTCCTTGGCCTTCTCTGAAATAGGAACTTCTGGAGGGAATGTCAGAGTCTCCTTCCAGTTCATTACTTTCTTGTACGTTTCCTGCGGAGTTTCAGAACAGAAAGGAGGGTAACCTGCCAAAACAAAATAACTGTCATAAAACACACTGCAATGTCTAGGTGTACACATGCATGTAATATCAAAGAACACTACAGGCAAATAATGACAAAAAAATAACTAATTAAAAGTAATCAACCCTTGAAATACATCTTTAAAATGTAAATTACACAACTTTAAACACAAAAATACACAATATCCTGTACTTAAAATTGCAACATTATTTACAACTCATAGTTTATTTTATAATGGGCCTGTTTTCAAAGCATCTGCTTGAAAGGTATGGCAAGTTAATCCTAAATTTCAATTGTACATATTCCACAAAATGGATTAGTTTTAGTATTGAGAGTCAAACATCTAGTAAGATGCATACTCAGGAAGAAATAATTGTAGAATAAGGCATATTACATTAGTTATAATCGTGCAATCAAATCAGAGTATGGAGTCAGGACGATTATCAAAAATCAGACGACTTAGTAACAATGTACTTGAAGAGATGATGCAATCTAAGATGAACAGAGACATGCACTGAAAGGTAAAAACTCCACAGTTTTGAGAATTAAAAAAAAATTTTCAAGCACCATTTTTAACTGCAGAAGGTCAAATAAAATACTTAAGTAAAACCACGAACTACGTTGACTAGTAAAACATATAGAAGGCTCTTCAGAGGTCACTTGAATGGATTTTATTGATCACCATACACCCAAAACAATCCAACTAAAAACGTACATAGAATACAAAAAGTCCATAACATCAAAGTGATGTTATGGACTTTTTGTATTCTATGTACGTTTTTAGTTGGATTGTTTTGGCTGTATGGTAATCAATAAAATCCATTCAAGTGACCTCTGAAGAGCCTTCTATATGTTTTACAAATAAAATACTTAAACCACTTGCACAGTAGGACGGAAATCAAGAAAAACAGAATGGCTTAGTAGGTTAAAGAAATCAGTCACAAATTAGTTTTCAGGCTGTAGGTCAAAATTGTAGTCCCATAACCATTCCTATGAGAGATACTTAATGTGACTACTACACTCCTGGGTCACCCCTAAGTAATCAGTGCCCTAAGATCTCATCTGAATAGCATAATGAATGTAAAAAGCATGGTCACTGGAGCCCTGATGTATACGCCAGACATCCTGAGTTGCTACACAGAAAGGTCTTCTCTTTAGATAGCAGCATTACAGCATGCATCACTACACATCAGAAGACCCTCAAGGTCAGGCTAAGAAAATCCATCTATTTCCTTCAAGGAGCTTGGCTTCAGAAAGGTGCAAGTGTTCTACAATAGCACCTAAGCTGTAAATTCTACAGTCCTTTGAATGGGTAAACTACTATGCCACAGGATCACATCAGAGATTTCAAGATCTCATCTGCTACATTAGTGTCACTTAATGAAGGACCATAGTGGTGAGGGAATGATGAGCAACAGATTTTTCTCTATATGCACAAAATTACAGACCCGATGATTCAGGGCAGACAAAAGGAGGTACTAGTTCACAACAAGGTAAATGGATGACTGTAAAAGCCTTCCTAGAAGATCAAGAGAAACATTTCAAGAACAGAAGGAAGAACAATAACAATTATTTTATGATGGTTGGAGAAAAAGAAACAAGCTGTTTAAACAGGACTGATTTAATACACCTCAATATGGACAGACAAGCAAGTCCATATTTGCTACAGAATTTTACAACAGGTTTTGATGCCGGAGGTCTCAGAATTCAGCTTACTAGTTCTACTATGGAGCAAACATGACAGTTTCCCAAAGTAATACGCAGATCATTCAGTTAACACTTCACTATATATAACCTACTCAACATATTTCCAGGGCTGGACTGTAAGACTGGGTCTGGTTTATGGAGTTTGTCAGTCATGACTGTGTAGGAGGACCCTGGGAAAATCAAACCAAGGGCTGTAAGATGCAGGTCATTTATAGCTCAGTACTCTAATCAAAGCTCTATGTAGCAGCATCATTAGCAAAACATGTCAAACAGATGTCACATTAAAAGAAAAAAAGCAGGAGCCCAGGAAAATTAATGGAGACAACAGGTCATGGATGGAACTCCATTAGGATGACAACATAAGTTATTCCAGAATCTCGTCAGTAGCAAATAATAAAAAGCACATGAAATCCCTCATAGTAGTTCTAAAACAGCAAGAGAAAACTGCCATGATGGTGGTTAACCATGTCAACAAAGGATAAATACAATGTTTCTGGATGTTTTGCCAGATGAAAAAATGATACTCAGTTGTCATGAAAGAGAAAAGGACCAATCACAAATCAGTTCTTCAGCAACAGCAGTAGATAGAAATTAATGTCCAGATAAAAACATCTGATAAAAAATAAAAAATAAAAATATACAGCAGCTACATCAAGACAAGAGAAAAGTGAAAGTTATGTACTTAAATAATATATCCTTTCATCTCAGTTTGTCCAATACAGCATACAGGTCTTTGAGCCACTTGCTGGATCCGACCTAGCAGTTTAAACGCTCTAGCCTAGAGCAGCTTTAATAATCTCTCTTCCCATAATGCCCTGCTCTCCCTGAATGACTCGGCTCTGTTTTTAAACATCTTGTGCCTTCACCTCTGGCTGGCTACAAGAATTACTGCTTCTAAAGCCATCAGGAAAAACGTTGATAAAAGTATATATTTTATGTGTTGTTTTAGTGATATTTATCAATCCTGTGCATTTTGCCCCATTACCCTGACAAGTCTGATATGCAAAGCTATAGAATGCATTAACATGGACCTAATAAACAAGGATATAGGGAATCTCCAAACTCTGGATCTCACACAGTTTGGTTTTGTGAAGGGTAGTTCATGCCTGCTCAACTTGGTCGACTTCGAGTCAGTCACCAGGGCTGTGGATGAAGGCAATGTGGTTCATACAGTCTACCTTGATCTGTCCAAGGCCTATGATACCATTCCCCACCCAGGAATCATAGAAAAACTCACTAAGTTAGGCATCAACCCCTATATCACTAGGTGGGTTGCAAACTAGCTCGCAGATAGAACCCACAGTGTGAAAGTAGCGGACTCCAAGTCAGACTGCCGACCACTCATGAGTGGAGTCCCACAGGGATCAGTCCTGGGTCCTCTCCTGTTTGGTGTCTGCTTCTCAGAAGTCCAGGCCAACATGAAGGGACTCTAGCTGACAAAGTTCGCACATGATTTTTCAAGTCCGGAGCCATTATTAACTCCCCAAGTGATGTTGACATCCTACAGAAAGGCCTCACTGAGACCAACTACTGGTGTCAGAACCATGGCCAAATGTGTTGCCATCCCCGTTGGGAAAAACCCAGTTCCCATAAATTACCAAATCAATGGTAGTTCACTGAACACAGAAGGCGTTATAAAAGATCTGGGAACACAGGTTGCCAGCAACCTCTCTTTTGACCACCACATTGCCACTGTGGTCAGAAAGCCCTTATATGTGGCACGTCATTACTAAGGGTTTTGCATCCAGGAAGAAAGAGGTTATTGTCTCCCTCTACTCTTCCCTCATTAGGCCAATCATAGAGAACAAATCCCCGTTTGGCATGTACCTCACTAGACACCTGCAACAACTGGAGAGACCGCAAAAGTAATTCACAAAGAGGATCCTAGGCCTTAAACACTTGTCCTATATGGACAGACTCAAAATCTCCAAATATTCTCGGTTTCATATCGCCTACTTAGAGGCGATCTCTGCTTGACTTACAAAGCCATGTCTGACCTAGCTCTGATAGAAATGCTACATCTAAAGAAATCCCAATCCCTCTGCACCACATGCTCCAGAGACCTCAACCTCATTATCACAATCAACAGAATCTGCTGGAAGGACAGGTTCATAACCCAGAGACTGCCCATGTTATGGAATAGACTTCCCATACATGTCAAACAGAGCAACTCACTGGCCCTCTTCAAGAGAGATCTTGATGAGTGGATGGGAAATAGAAAATTCACCCTGGGGATCACTCAAATAGCTCTACTCGACAGAGGCACTGGGAACTAAGGTCGGGTGGCACGATGCCAGGGTATTATGGGCTAGGCTTGTAAAGGCTCCAGGCCCATTAGCCAAATACACACCTATGAACCTATGAACTCCTGTCACACTAGAAGACAACTAAAACATTTGGAGAAATAGACCATTGAAGAAGCAGCCTTATCTTTTGCTCATGCTCCTGCAGTAGTTAGTGGCAACTTCAAAAATCACACAAATGGGGGTTATGAATGGTGGGCCATTGGCTGTCAGAATGCTGTCTCCAGCTAACTGCTTGCAATTGGTGTCACAATGGGTATTGCTTAACTGATGTGAATGGCTGTCATCCACACAAAGGTAGATGTCACCTTCACAGCAAAGCAGATGTGACACACTGTGCACGCACCCTGTATGACAACTTGCATGACGGAATCATCTCACTGGCGCATAGAACTGGAACATGTGCGCCCTCACTTCCATCTATAACCACCTGCTTGCGCATGCAAATTCTAATGGATACCACTAATTTGACTTTGAGGCATGGCAAATTCTGATAATCATCTATGAATGCCTCCAAATATTTCGAGAGAGCTGCAGAGGAAGATGCACTGCCAAAGAGTATTGTAACCTATTGTTGGGTCATTGGAAGTGATGCAGCTACCTAACATTTACATGGTTTCTTTCATGGTTTAAGCAGGTCCTTAGAAAAGTGAGGCTTTATTAGCATAAAATTAAAAACAGAAAAGTTCTAAACCTAAGCAGACAACAAAAAGGAACAACACCCGTCTAAGGTGTTGGGAGATTAACAGAAGTGGGAAGAGGGGGAGCTTCCCCACATGAAGAATACTACAAATTATGCCTTGTGACATTTTCAGGACTAAGCAAGTCAACATCTACGATAAAAAATATAGTTAAGTTCAACAGCATCAAAATCAAATTGTAGATCAACTGCAGGGATTAGTTGTTTATAATTTAGCTGTAAACTATTATGCAGCCTTTCAGATGTCAAAGCGGGAAACAAAGATGTCTCATCAGGAGCCACTGCTTTAGAAAATAATCTAGTTAAATGAACCTTCACAAGTGGTGATCTTAACATGTGCATACTGGCACTTGTATAATAAAATACAAGCCATTAGCACATCATTACACCTTGCAATCCCATCATCAGCAATTACAACACAGATAGAAGATCTCTGAGAGGGCTAGTCACAGTAGGGTTTGTTTGAAAGTATTGAATTCCATCTTGAAGTTTTTCTTGCTTTTGCTAGTGTGTATGTATGTGTGTGTCTCTCTCTCTCTCTCTCTATATATATATATATATATATATATATATATATATATATTATACATACACACTAACACACACCAGTTCACTTCAATATATGTCAAGAGTCTGGAGTTATAAAAAAATAAACAAACAGCACTGACCAACGTGTCTGCATTCCTTGCAACATATTTTGAATTTGACCAATAATAAGTTTGCTTATTTTGGTTCTTTGTCTAAATGCATAACACTGCTATGTGCATATGGTGCTTTGCATTTTTTTTAAGCTTAAAATGAAAAAAAAAGAAGTTAACGAAAATAAGCATAAGTGCAGCAGATAGTACCTTGAAGTTTCTTTCTGTTAAAAAGTTAGTTAACATAACCACGTAATACTCGCGGTTGTGGTAATGGTAACTAACTGAAGCGACTATTCCCAGTGAATATAGTTATTAACATCTTGCCACAAAAAAATCAGAACAAATATTAAGTAGTGATTAAAAAGGGAAGATTCTATAATAAGGCCAACAGAACATGCTTCGCATGATTTATTTATTTTTTTTTAAGTAGAAAACTTGAACGTCGGACCTTACTAAATGTAAAATCAAAACATAATGAGACAAGTGAGGAAAACTCTGCCATGCTCTACAAAGCAGTAACATCAGAAAGCTATGAAATGACCGCATGTTACACATATATAGTAGAACAAAAATAGTGTACTGTTTGGTTTCCTAGGGGAAACATATTTCTAGTTCCTAGTTCTTAGTTAAAGCAGTCGGGGGTGGAGCATGAGGACAACAGCTCGAGTGAAGTTTTGTTGTAGTAAGGTGAACGTGGGAAGCTCTGTATGTCTAAAGTATTAATGTTCTGTAACGCAACAGCTTGCAGATATGTATTGAACTATTGATGGCATTACAGAACTTTAAAAAAAACAAATGCAAACACCATCTTGTTTTTACTGCATGAAGGAGAAGGATCTTCTGCGTACATAATTTAAAGAGGTGCTTCCAGGGCGAAAGGACTGGAGGGGGCGGTACTTCAGCAGGAAAATAGGGGAAAACAAGGGGCATTATCAAAGCATTGCAGCGCCCGTACATTCTAAGCAGCACCGCGAGATAGTTATAAGATGGAAGATGGTTGGCAGTAACGGAGACCCATATGGGATGGCTGATGAAAAATAGTCAAAGTTATGATTTCACTAGCAGTAATAACATTTTACAGTGATAGAATCAAAAGATAGGGGAAAAACACCTATACAAAATGAGGAGACATGTTCAGAATCACACAGTGGTCCTTTAATAAGACACCCAGGAATTTCAAAGAATGGATTACGAGGGATGTTTCTTTTCCTGAAACTGAGTTGCAGCAAGCTGCAGGACAAGAATTTAAAACTTTTAATGCCACAATGAAGGACTTTGAGAATCTGTTGCAAAAGGTACATGGCATTCAGTGCAATAATTTGTACCTACAAGAGAGTTACAAAAAAAGACATGTTCCTAAAGGACTTGGAATGTTTAAATTTCCTAATGGGATGGTGGCTAGTGACTGTAACTTGGATGAGCTATATGCTTTATTTGACTGTTTTGGTCTTGAATTAATTGATTTTATTATTAAAACTAATAAACGTATCAAAATTATGTTAGAAGAACTAGATAAAATGAATGTATTACTTATAAATGACGTGTCGTTTGAAGTTAATACTGTACACTATGAGTGGATTTTTGACAGGGTAGAGAGTAGTGTAAAGCTTAATTTGGAGCATAAGAGTAAAAAAACTGTTAAGAGACGACAATGATTACTTGAAAAAGTAAGTGTACCCTATGCTTAAGATGGTTTTTGGGGGCTGAAACAAATATTCACTTTGAAGATGGGAACGTCCACAGTTAAATCCAGTATTTAATGAGGAGTTTTATGATGAAGGGCAAATTAGTTATGGTCAAACACAAAACCAATATGAAACAAATTACCCACCCTTGAGAATGTCTGAGCATATAGAAACTAGGAATACACAAAGTTTTTTAGGGAACCTACATTCACCAAGAAACAACAACAGGGGCAAAAACGGGATGATTTAGGAATACATACAGATAGACCATCGAAGTGATGGGGAAGGTTATTAAGGTTAGCCATGAAGGCAAATGTTTTTCTATGGAAAGTTTTAATATTTACAACTACACAGAGCATGAGACTGATGCAACCTATTTTTCTTTTAAGGAAAGGGTTCAAATTTGTACCCACTTTTAGGCTGGACACAGTGGATGTTGTCACTGAACCTAAATTGTACACTACAAAATTAAACTTTAAAATTTTGTTTAAGGGGCAGGAAGGTGATCTGGAAAACCATAAGTTAAAAAAGAAAAGTTGTTTTAATCCCCCATTAAATCCAGTTGTGCAAGCTTTTGAAAACGTATGTGAGTGTGACATTTATAGTGAATTTAATAATTATGGACGTAAAAAATTTCACCAAGAACTAACAAACTCTGGTGAACCAACTTAGAACTGATAATTCAGATAGAATTATGAAGGCTGACAAGGGCAGGGGGGGGCAGTTTTCTTTAATAGTACAGACTATGTTAACCAACTTAGTATGGCATTTTCAGACACGGACAAATACCAGATTTCATCAAAAAATGAGGTGTATTTGGCACATAGAATGGGGCAATTATTCCTGGATGACTCCCTTTTTCAGAATGTGATTTCAGAGGAACTACACAATTTTTTGAAAAAAGAACATCCCCTAATACCTAAAGCTTTTGGTATTACAAAAGTGCATAAATGTATCCAACAGCCCCCATTTAAGATTATAATATCAGCTCGTAATAGCTCGACTTATACTTTATGCACTTTTGTGGACAGAATCTTGAAAGACACTGTGGTTTCTGATGACCATTTGTTAATGGACTCTTGGGACTTTTTGTCTAAGTTTAATGAAAGATGGTATTCTTATAATTGTATTTTTTCTACTACTGACATAGTGGATCTTTTTACCTCTATTACCCACAGGGAAGGGTTAAATCTATTTTTTGACGCCATTAGGGAATTAACTAGATTAAGTGATATCATGATTCATTTTCTTATCGCAGTCATGGAACATATTCTCACAAATAACCATTTTACATTTGAAGGAGAATATTACATGCAGGTCCAAGGGGTTGCAATGGGGGCAACATGTGCCCCCATTTATGCCAATTTAGTCCTTTATTCCTGGGAAAAGAAGTACGTGTTTACCAGTGTTTATAAACATTGGTTTACATATTGTCATTTTTTGGACGACATTTTTATTCACAGGTAAAAAAAAATCGCTGTTCTATGACCAGAAAAAAAAAAAAAAAACTTAAACCTTGAGGGGTGGGGTTTTCATAATTTATCAATCATCTGTGTACATATTTCAAATTTACATAACATCACTCAGATGAATTTATTAATTATCTCGACATAACCATTTCTAAAGACAGGCTTAATAAAACCTTCCTTTCAAAAATATATAGGAAAGAAACCTTTTCCAATAGTTATTTCGAATTGCAAAGTTGTCACCCCCCACATATCAAGAGAAACATTTTCAAAGGACAGCTGGTGAAAGCTGCAAGAATGTGTTCTAATAGAGAGGCTTTCTTGAGTGAAGTTGAAGGCATCACTGATATGTTTAAAGCTAGAGGATACCCTAACAAAATTTTGGACAGTATTATTCAAGAAATGGTTGACTGGTTGGGGGGGGGGGCTAAATACAAACCACTGCTTCACAGTGGTCAGACCATTTCTAATAATAAATGAACAGGAAGGGTTGTATATGAAAGACCACAAACAGCAAGCCAGCAACTCCTCAGAAGGAATTTATTTGAAAAAACAATGGTGAAATAAAACTCTCTAGCGCCTCGGCCAACAGCCTTTAACAGAGTACACTTTTTTTAAAAAAATCACTCAACTATATATAACAGTTTATAAATTGATTAATGACATAATTGATTGATTACATAAAATATACACCTTTCAAACCAGTTTGTTTAAAAAAAAAACACATACCTATTTACATAGTTACACAAAACTTCTCCAGAAGCATTCTTGATTCAGTCCCCTAGGGGACATAGTATTAAATTTCAATATCAAGAATGCTTCTTTTTTTCTTAATATATGTTTCACTTGTTCATCATTCATAAATTTGTTACAAACTACTTTTTCCAGAATTGTCGTTTCAAAACCATCCAGACTACCATTATGTATTTCATTAAAATGTGTGGCTATAGGACTAGTTATTTTATTATTCCTCACATCCCTTATGTGTTCTTTTATCCTACAAGAAAATTGTCTTTTGGTTTCACCTATATAAAATTTGTTACATGTGCATTTAATAGCATATATAACTCTCTCACTTTTACATGAGAAACATTCATTTGTTTCAAAATTCTTATTATTAATTTTATCAAAACGTACAGTAACATATCTACAAATCGTACACTTTCCACATACTACTGTGCCTTTTTCTTTTATTCTATCTAATATCTCTGCTTTTGGCCTTTTAAACCTACTATGCACTATAAAATCCTTAATATTTCTACCCCTATTAAAGGAAAATGACAATTTCTTATTTTGCAAACAATCTACCTCTTTTTTAGACATATTCCAAACTAGATTTAATAATATCAATAATTTCATCTGATATCAGTGAGTGCGTAGTAATAAAATAAATATCTCTTTCAGGTTCCCTTATATTTCTCTTCTTATAATGTGCTACACTATATTTTTCATTCATACTGTCCCATACTTTATTCAAACTTTCTTTAAGATTCACTTCCTCATAACCCCTTTCTTTAAATCTATAAAAACTATCTAATAATTCTATATTTCTATCACTCATCTCACTGCATAATCTTTTTATTCTATTAAACTCAGTATATGGAATAGATTTCATAGTATGTAAAGGATGGAAACTTTCTCCATGTAATATATTATTACTTTCTGGAAATTTTCTATGTATTTTGGATATAACCTTATGTTGGTAACTATCTCCTATTAATTCCACATCCAGAAAGTTAACCTTATTACCTTTCTGTAATCCATCAAATTTTATTCCCATACTATTCACTTGAATTTGATCTATAAATTGTTCAACTAACTCACTACCCCCTTTACAAATAAAGATGAGATCGTCTATATATATGTAATAATTAATTACATATTTGCAAAAAAACTCATTGTTGTAAATATGGCAGTGTTCAAACAGGCCCATAAATATATTAGCATAACAGGGGGCAAACGGAGCCCCCATAGCTGTTCCCTATTTTTGCCTGTATAACTGCCCATCAAATTCAAATATGTTATTCTGTAAACACATCATGAGTAATTCTACTATGTATTCTACCAAGGGGCTGTCTCCTAAAAAATGTTTCATTGCTCTAACACCATCCGTATGTTTAATACTTGTGTAAAGACTCACAACATCAATTACTATAAAAAACATCTCTTTATGCCATTTAATTTGTTTCACTACTGACAAAAATTCAAAAACATCCTTGACATATGATGGTAACTTTTTAACTATAGGCATCAAGAATTCATGTAACAGGCAAGAGATGTTCGTCAAAAAACTTCCACTGGCCGACACAATCGGCCGGCCAGGTGGATTTACCAAATCTTTGTGAATCTTTGGCAGACAGTAAAAACATGGCATTCTCGGATTATTAATGCCAAACTTATCCTTCACATCTTTGCCTGAAAAATAATGTAATCTTTTGCCCTTTTCTACTAATGCAATATACATAGCTTGAGCTTTCTCATATTCTAACATGTTTATACATTGATATACTGTCTTGTCATTCAAATGTTTGTAACACATTCCTAGATATTGCGTATAGTTCATAAGGACCAACTTCCCACCTTTATCAGATGGTTTAAATACCATTTGCGCATTTTTGCTCAAATCATTTAGACCCTGCCATTCATTTTTAGTCAAATTATATTTTACATCTTTTTTCTTTAAACTAATAAACTTGTCATAAGCTATTTGTATATTCAAGTTCAAAACTTTATCTAAACTTAGTATCGTTTCATTATTACAATAAGGAACAAAACCACTTTTCACTTTAATATTGTCTGTGTTCAACTTACAATATGCATTACTACAGACAATTTCATCTTCTTCCATGGAACAACATGAATAAAAACTATCATTTGAACTGTTACTAAATTCATCAGTACCACAATTTCCATTATTATTCACTTTTTCCACGGAAAAATAATGCATTAACTTCAACTTCCGTATAAAACGGAAGATGTCACTTTTTAATTCGTGTAATCTAGGGAACACAGTAGGTATGTATTTTCAACCCTTTAGTTAACACAGACAACTGAGCTTCTGAGAGCTCAAAACCTGATAAATTAACTACATACTCACATACAGGTAAACAATTTGCATTACTAGTCCCATTTGCCTCTTTTACTTGTCCGTTGAAACGTACGCTGTTCTGGATAATAGCCTTGTGCTGGCCCATTCCAGCTGCGTTTTCTCCCTCTATAGCCTCCCCGAAATGAATTCATATACGTATTGTTCCCCACCGGTGGCAAATATGGAAAATCTTCATCTGTTTCTGCTTCCGTAGCTGAAGTCCCGCTTTCGCCAGAAGTAAACGCTCTTGCTGCCATATTCTGCCCTGACTTCTTCTGTTGTTCAAACTGCACGTGTTGTTTACGTCCCTTAGGATTGGTCGCCACCAGGAACGCCCTTTTATTGTCGTAGTCGCGTATATCGCGAACCAGTTTGTTTTTCTTCCTGTCAATCAATTCTTTTTCGTAGTTAACAAGCTGTTCATTGGTTTTAACCAAAAAGGATTGGAGTTCCTCATGTGAAATCATGTTCGTAACATCCTTACATAGCCCTTTGATCTCTTCTTTCAATTTCTGTCTCTTAAAGAGATCTCGCTCAACTAAGATACGGACCCACTCCAAACTACAATTGTGAGCCGCCGCAATCCACCTTTCATGAAACCCCCGCTCTTCAGAGACAGTTAAGTCAAACGGTGTGGAGGGATTTTTTATGGCTCTCAGTCCTCGAGGAGTAATTTCTAACTCCTCATATCTCTGCATACTTTGCGAATTTAAAAATGTAGCAGTTTCTCTGAATAACAATTTCTCCATCCGTGACAACATATCTGTAATTTCAGGGTTATGGAAAGTATTGACTTTTTTTACCAATTATGGAAAAAGGATTTTGGTTCCATAATTTCCTGTCCTTAGTCCATTTATTAAGCACCCCATTATCTCTCTCATTGATAATACCTCCTTCATTGCGAACGAATCCATTGCATGTCGAATTCGACCCGGTTGCAACTTCTGCATTAGTAGATACACTATCCATAGATTTAGGTAACATCTCCACCGGAGTATCTAGGAATATCCTAGGAAGGCCCACCAAAGAATCACTGGTCATTTTGAAAAACCACCACAAACAAGTTTAGATGAAAGACCACAAACAGCAAGCCAGCAACTCCTCAGAAGGAATTTATTTGAAAAAACAATGGTGAAATACAACTCTCGAGCGCCTCGGCCAACAGCCTTTAACAGAGTACACTTTTTTTAAAAAAAATCACTCAACTATATATAACAGTTTATAAATTGATTAATGACATAATTGATTGATTACATAAAATATACACCTTTCAAACCAGTTTGTTTTAAAAAAAAACACATACCTATTTACATAGGACGACATTTTTATTCACAGGTAAAAAAAAAAATCGCTGTTCTATGACCAGAAAAAAAAAAAAAAAACTTAAACCTTGAGGGGTGGGGTTTTCATAATTTATCAATCATCTGTGTACATATTTCAAATTTACATAACATCACTCAGATGAATTTATTAATTATCTCGACATAACCATTTCTAAAGACAGGCTTAATAAAACCTTCCTTTCAAAAATATATAGGAAAGAAACCTTTTCCAATAGTTATTTCGAATTGCAAAGTTGTCACCCCCCACATATCAAGAGAAACATTTTCAAAGGACAGCTGGTGAAAGCTGCAAGAATGTGTTCTAATAGAGAGGCTTTCTTGAGTGAAGTTGAAGGCATCACTGATATGTTTAAAGCTAGAGGATACCCTAACAAAATTTTGGACAGTATTATTCAAGAAATGGTTGACTGGTTGGGGGGGGGGGGCTAAATACAAACCACTGCTTCACAGTGGTCAGACCATTTCTAATAATAAATGAACAGGAAGGGTTGTATATAACGCTAGCATGGTTATTCCATATGGAGAAGGGGAAAGAATCCTTAAGGACATCATTGGGAAAAATTGGAACATTTTTCGGGGTAATTTGGATATTTTTAATATTAAAGGACAAGCACCAGGTTTTATGTACAAAACAGGTAGAAACATCAAATATCTTATGGAACATGCAACTGTACCAAGACCAATCTTCATTAAAGGTTCAACTAAGTGCGGTTATTGTAACCAATGCCCCTATATCCTTGACAGTGATGTGGTATATAAGGAAAGAGGCAAGGGGTCAGTTTACAAAGAGGTAATTGCAATACAAAAGGTATTATTTATATTTCCATCTGGCAAACTTATAACAATTTTTACGTAGGTAAAACATGAAATTTAGATCTAGAATATACGAATATCTGCATACTACAGTTAAAGGTAACACCAAGAATGCTTTAGACAGAGGGTCTATAGTACAACGTCGAACTAAAAAGTAAAGTTGTGTACACTTACCATAAATGTAGATGTTAGAGTATATTCACTGTTGCAGTCATTACATTTGGGTAATCTGCTGGCAGGTTGCCCTCAGTCGGCCTGATTAACAAAGTCTTGGGTCCAGCGTTGGTTGCTGTCACTTCTTCTTCCATGATGTCAGGGGTATAAAAGATGCAGCAGACGCCATTACATCAGTTTTTCTTGCCCCAGATGTCAAGTGCCCCCCAAATGGGGAGCAAATAAAATTAAAAACACAAAATATATACCTCCAAAAGCAAATACACCAACAAGGCTTTTAAGCATATTAAAAGAAAGTAGAGGTATAGCCAGAGAAAAACAAGGGGGCTGGAGGGAGGGTAACCAGGACTGCAACAGTGAATACACTCAAACATCTACATTTATGGTAAGTGTACACAACTGTACTATGTTCTTTGTGTTTCACTGTTGCTGTCATTATTTTTGGGTAGATTCCCAAAGCTATGGTTGGGAGGAGGAAATTATACAGCATTAGGACCAGCTATAAGGCTCTGCAAGACAGCAATGGCAAAGCCAGCTCTGGATTTAGAGAAAATTGGTAAATGATCGTGCTTGGTTAAAGTATGTACAGAACTCCAGGTAGCAGCTTCTAAAATATCCCTGGTAGGAACACCTCTGAGAAAGGCTGCAGAAGTAGATGCAGCCCTGGTGGAATGAGATCTGATCCCCTGGAGGACAGGTTTTCTATGGTGCTTATAGCAGAAATGAATGCAATGGCTTATCCGTTTAGAAATGGTTTTGAAATAGCCTTCCCCTCTGCCCCAGCAGCGAATGCTACTAGTAATTGTTCAGATTTTCTTCGAAGTTTAGTTCTGTTCAAGTAGAATCCACGTTGTCTGTGCACATCCAAGGAATGCATAATTTGTTCCCCTTTGTTCTGTGGATTGGGAAAGAAGGTTGGCAAATGAATGGACTGATTAAGAGCCACACTGGAAACCACCTTGGGCATGAAGGATGGATTGGTCTTCAGATACCCTGTCCACACGAAAGATGATGAAAGGCTCCACTGCCATAAGGGACTGTAATTCAGATATCTGTCTAGCTGAAGTAATTGCTAAAAGGAAGGCTGTTTTCCAAGAAAGACATTTTTAGTCTGCAGTAGCAGCTGGCTCGAAAGGAGGTAGAGTGAGCTTCTCCAAAACAAAATTAAAGGTCCCAGGCAGGGGTAGGAGCGCTCCTGGGTGGTCTCAAGTTCTTTGCCCCTCGGAGATACTGCTTGAGCAGGGGATGAGAAAAGAGGGGTGGTTCTGTGTTGTAGTGAGCTGAAATAGCTGAAGCGTGGATTTTAATACAGGAAAAAGACAGGCCCTTGTGAAGCATCTCAGTTAAGTATTGCAAAATCTGACGTAAAATGGGCGCTGCTGTGCTCATCCCTAAAGATTGGTTCCAGGCACATAATTTCCATTTGTCAGCATAAGATTTTCTAGTACTATGTCTTCTCGCCTCCAAGATGACATCCATCACAGGTTTGCTGAGGGATGCCAAGGGTGAATTTACATGATTAGCCAAGCTGCAAGGTTCAATGTTGGGAGCTGATGGTGCAGAATGTGTTTCTCCTGCTGAGAAAGCAAAGAAGGTGTCTGATGGAGGTGCCAGGGAGATATTTGTGACACTACGCAGGAGTGGGTACCAGTGTTGGTGTGGCCAGTCTGGAGCAATCAAAATCATCCTTGGTTTGTCCTGTTTGATTTTTAGCAGAACTTTGGAGAGCAGAGGCAGAGGGGTAAAGGCGTAGACTGATGTTTTTTTCCAGCTGAAGGACAGAGCATCCACTTTCCAGGCTTTTTTGTGGGGAATACTTGTGCAAAATTTGTCCAACTGGTAGTTCTGGGGGAAGGCAAAGAGATCTATGTCTGGGTGCCCCCATTTGCTTGTCAACATGTTGAAAATCCATGGTTCCAGTTTCCACTTGTGTGGGTCCATGAGATGTCTGCTTAGTCCGTCTGCCAGTGTTTTCAATTTTCCTGGCAGGAATTGAGATTGTAGATGCACTTGGTAACTCAAGGCCGTGTTCCACAATGCCAAGGATAGTCTGCAGAGGGGGTATGCATGTGTACCCGCCCTGCTTGTTTATGTACCACATAACCGTGGTGTTGTCAGTCTTTACCATTAGTTGTCTAGGAAGAATGTAGTCCTTGAAGGCTGTCAAAGAAATGTTAGCTGTACAGAATGCTCTTTGACTGATGTGTAGGTGCATTTGATTTGGGTTTCATTTGCCCTGAATGCACTTCCCTGCCAGGTGAGCCCCCCATGGATAGTCTGATGCGTCTGTAGTTAGGGTATGGGCGGCAGCGGGTAGTGTGAATGGAAGTCTCTTGTTTTGCTGGCAGGCCCCTGCCCACCACAGGAACTCCAGGCGTAGGCAAGGTAGGATAGGAATCACTGTTTACTGGCTGTGGCAATGTTGACTCCATAGACTTTTTAAGTACCACTGAAGTTTCCTCATATGCAGTCTTGCATATGGAATTAGAAGAATGAAGGAGGCCATGAACCCCAAGGCTTGCACTATTTGTCTTGCAGAAAGCAGGGTTTTTCTGGCCACTTGTTTGAAGTAAGTTACCAAATTAATTTGTTTTTCTGGTGTGAGGAAAGCCATTTGGGCAGTTGTATTCAAACTTGCACCCAGGAATATAATCTGTTAAGAGGGCACCAGTTGGGATTTCTTTTAGTTTATGGTATACCCCAGAGAAGTTAGAACCTTTTTTACAAACGCCAGATGAATTAGAAGTAGCCTGCTTTGAAGCGTAGGCATCTTCTGCAAGATTCCCTGATTGGGATATGCAGGTAAGCTTCTTTTAAATAAAGAGTTGCCAACCAGGCATCTTTGCCTAGCATAGGAAGTAACTGGTGAATAGTCAGCACCTTGAATTTTGTAATGTCCAGAAAGGTGTTTAGAGTAGACAGGTCCAGAATTGGACACCATGATTTGTCTTTTCTGGGTACTAGGAAAAGCCTGAAACAGAAACCTTGTCCCTTTTCCTCTTCTGGTACCAGTTGAATAGCACCCATGTTTAAGAGGAAAAGTACTTGTTTTTGGGCCACTGCCCACTGATTTGGGGGCAGGTCTGGCCACCCGTTTGGTGTTGGCAACGTGTGGAAATGAAATCTGTATCAGTGGGACACTATAATTAGAACCCATTTGCCCTGGGTTATGAGTTCCCAGTTTTTTGCATGAAGAGCAATTTTACCCCCCAAAGGGGTGGCTAAAAGGTAAGTGCTTGGTAATTTTAAAGGAAAGTCACTGAGACTGTTTACCATACGGGGGGGGGGGGGGGCTTGTTATTTCCAGATTTGGAGGAGGAGGCCACCCATTGCTTAGTTCTGAGAGTTCCCTGGGACTGAAACTTGGAGCTTTCGGTGTGTCTGGGCTTAGCTTAAGAGGATCTGGAAAAAGCTGGAAAGGACCAATTCCTAGTAGGCCAGTGCCTACTAAATCTTGGAGGTTGCACTTGTAAGAAATCTTTTACAGTTTGCATAGATTTAGCTTTATCTTCCATCTTTTTCAGAACATCTTCAGCCTTATTGCCAAACAGGCGGTCCTGATTTTAAG